>NW_019945158.1:26738-35716 GCF_002910315.2 Salvelinus sp. IW2-2015
CTGCATACTGCATACTGTATGAAGCTGTAACAGACGCTGAATAAAGACTAGGGTGATTCCACGCCAGCGGGAGCCCAAAATATATTTGGTATCTCAGATTGTTCTGCCATTTCTCACACAGGAACTTCACTGGGAGGATGTTTGACATCATTTTTTACATTTGTATCACAAACCATTCTTTTGAATATCATGATGAAATTGACCCTTTTTAGGACATTTCCTGTAGCTGAAAAAACTAAAAAAATATATTTTCTGAAACTGCTGGCGTGGAATCGCCCACTGCCGTGTCTGAAAGAACAGTCGATCACATCACCTTACTATGAACTCGTACGTTCCCATAGCACATTATTTTAGACAGGAGAAAGGAGAAGACGGGGCTAACGTGCATAACGTTACCCGTTACGGCACCTTTAGTCAAAGATGCAGACTGAGGACAAGAACTGATGCTTTCATTTGACTTCTCATTTCGTGGTTCATTACGAGTCCTGGATTGAGATACTAGACCGGTGGTACAGACAGTAGGGACTTGTCCCGAATGGCACCCCTATTCCCTATACAGTGCACTACTTTAGATGCCAAAAGTAGTACACTACATAGGGAATAGGGGTGCCAGCTCTGGTCTAAAGTAGTGCACTACATAGGGAATAGGGCCCTGGTCTAAAGTAGTGCACTACATAGGGAATAGGGCCCTGGTCTAAAGTAGTGTACTACATAGGGAATAGGGCCCTGGTCTAAAGTAGTGTACTACATAGGGAATAGGGCCCTGGTCTAAAGTAGTGCACTACATAGGGAATAGGGGTGCCAGCTCTGGTCTAAAGTWGTGCACTACATAGGGAATAGGGTGCCGTTTGGGACGCAAGTAGGTGACGGTTGACCACACTTCATCTGTGTCCTAAGCTCTCCCCTGGAGGAGAGGTTTAGCAGAGCCTCCCTCGGCACTGACTTTGGCATGGTTCTCCTTCTCTTCTCCTTCTCCACTCACCCAGACTCATGGTTCTCCTTCTCTTCTCCTTATCCACTCACCCAGACTCATGGTTCTCCTTCTCTTCTCCTTCTCCACTCACCCAGACTCATGTTCCCTTCTCTTCTCCTCTCCACTCACCCAACTCATGGTTCTCCTTCTCTTCTCCTCTCCACTCACCCAGAACTCATGGTCTCCTTCTCTTCTTCTCCTTTCCAATCTCACCAGACTCACTTAGGCACACGCCCGAAGGAGTCATTGCAACAACAACAAAAACCTTGGCGTTGTTAAATTCTTTAGATTCTATCTTCTCTTTATTCTACTGATTATATTTTGAATCATTTGTTTTGTCATCTCTGATGTTCACAGTGTAACGGGTTTCGTCTCTCGTCTGAGGAGGTGTAGCAAGGATCGGACCAATACGCAGCGAGTAAGTGTCCATAATATATATTTAATCAATCAAACAGAACACTGAACGAAATACAAAAAATACAAAAAACAAACAACCCGAAACAGTTCCCGTATGTGAAAACACTAACACAGATACAACCCCACAAAACACAAAGGAAAACAGGCACCTAAATATGGCTCCCAATCAAGACAACGAACTGAACCTGCCTCTGATTGAGAACCATACTAGGCCAAACACATAGAAAATACCTAATAGAACAAAACATAGAAAAACAACATAGAATGCCCACCCCAACTCACGCCCTGACCAACTAAAATAAAGACATGACAAAGAACTAAGGTCAAACGTGACACACAGTCATTCTGGTTCCTTTTAATTCATGGCTGCCGTTTAGGAAAATCTGAACAGTCCCAATTATTGTGTTTGTGGTGTGTGCACATGTTGTGTATGGTGTATTGGTGTTGTGTGTGTCGATTTATCATTAGGAAATCTGAATTAGTGTGTGTGTGTGTGTGCGTGCGTGGTGCGTGCGTGCTTCGACGTATTGTTGTGTGTGTGTGTGTGTGTGTGTGTGTGTGTGTGTGTGTGTATTGTTGTTGTGTCTCTTCCTTCCTGTCCAATATCCGTAATAAAAGTTATTCAAAATGCAAACAGTAAAGCAAACTCTTATTTCACAAATATCACAGCCACTTTCAGAAAATGTTGAAAGGAATGGGAGTTGACTTGTATTCTATGAATGTTGTTGATATTAAAACAAGTAAACAACACAACTATTTACGAAAGGAAAACCACATCTGGTTTCTTCCAAAAGTTATTTCTCTTAATTCAACATTTGAATCATCTGTGTGTTATTGTATCTGCATTTCAATTGTGTTTTGATGAATAGAAATCAGTTACTTGTTGTTGCCTATATGTTGAACTGCTTAAATGGTCAGTCAATGTTGTTTGATGAATTAAAAGCCAGTTAGCTTGTTTGTTGCCTATAGTTGAACTGCTTAAATGGTCAGTCAATGTTTTTGATAATTAGAGCCAGTTAGCTGTTTTCAGTCTGAATGCAAATCACTGCATATGGCTCAGGAACGTAGGAAATGGAATTATCATATAATACAAAACTTCCAGCAGTGTTTTAAATTCTATGGGATGGAAACACATTCATGAATAAATTGTTTGAGATTTTTATTCAACTTCTTGAACTGAGAGAGACAAGAGAGGAGAAGGAAAGACAGAAAGAGGGAGAATGAGGGAAGAAGACAGAGAGAGGGGAGAAGGGAGAGAATCAGAGAGAGGAGAAGAGAGAGAGCAGAGATAGAGAGAAGAGAGATAGGAAAAGCCGAGAGAAGAGGGAGAAGGGAGAGACAGAGACGAGGAGAGAGATAGGAGAAAGAGAGAGAGGAGAGATAGAGAGAGAGAGGGCAAGAGAGAGAGAGAAAGAGAAGGAGAGAGAGAGGAAGATGGATAGAGAGAAACAGAGACGAGGAGAAAGAGGAAGAACCAGAGAGAGAGAAGAGAGAGGAAGAACCAGAGAAGAGAGAGAAGAGAGAGAGGAGGGAAAGAAAAAGAAACAGAGAGAGAGGAGAGAGGAAGTAGAGAGAGAAACCAGAGAGAGAGAGAGAGATAATAAAAAACAGAGAGCGAGGAGAGAGAGAGAAGAACCAGAGAGAGAGAGGAGAGATGAGAGAGAAGAAGAGAGAGAAAGAAAGAGAGAGAAAGAGAGAGAAGGAAGGAAGAGAGGAGGGAGAAGAGGAAGAACCAGAGAGAGAGAGGAAGGTAGAGAAGAGAGAGAGAAGAGGAAGAACCAGAGAGAAGGAAGTGGAAGAAGAAACAGAGAGAGAGAGAGGAGGGAGAAGAAAGAACCAGAGAGAAGGAGGTGGAGAGAGGAAGAAAACAGAAGAGAATGAGAGAAATGAAGCTAGCGTTCATAGTCGTGTCTGGGCCCACTTGTCAACCTGTCAATCAGAAGACCTCCAATTTAGCAATGTCTTTCATTATTTACAGGATGACAAAGATGATTGAATTACTGTGTGTGTTATCCTGGAGCGCAGCAGTGTCAGAGCTCTCGGAATGAAATGAACGCAAATCAAGAAAGAAAACTCTTGTGGCTTTGGCAAGGTTGAGATCCTTACCTTGTGATTCAAATGAGCACCCTATTCCCTCTTTAGTACACTACTTAGTGACCAGAGCCATATGGGAAGTAGTGTACTATAAAGGGGAAATAGTGCTGTTTTGGACATACCCTAGGATGCTTGGAACATAATGGATATGAGTATGTGCCATCCACTCCTAGGACTGTGTGCTAAACTGCACCCTTTTCCCTATAGACCACATAAAGGCTCTGAACAAAAGTAGTGGACTTTATAAGGAATAGGGTGCAGTTTGGATCGCATTACCTAGCAGTTTGAAAAGTATGTGGAGTTATACTTTTGAATCAAAAACACTCAATCAACTTTTAATATCCGGAGTGTTTTGTGGTTGATTTCTAGTCTTGATGGAATGAAATCACCAGGCCCACTTCACAGTATCTGGTGGTTGTTCCGTTTTACATTTTCATCAAATCACTCTTGGAGGCCATATCTATAAAATGGAGAAATCACCAGAGCTGAGGACATTGTGGTTCAGCTTCAGCAGCAGCCTGTGTCTCTGGATTGGTCCCAAATGGGACCCTATTCCCTATAGGCCCTGGTCAAAGGTAGTGCACTACATAGGGACATGGGGTGCCCTTTGGGACGCAGATTGTGGCTCTGTTCCACTGAGAGGATCTGTAGCACCCTTCTGCTCTCTCTGTCTGGTCTGGTCTGGTCTGGTCTGGTCTGGTCTGGTCTGGTCTGGTCTGTCTGTCTGTCTGTCTGTCTGTCTGTCTGTCTGTCTGTTTGTCTGTCTGTATGTTTGTCTGTCTGTCTAATTTCATTTAACAAGACAGAAGCTATTACCATCATCAACTTTATGTATGTTACCTTTCTTCACTAGCCATCAGGAGCAGATCCACAACCAAGTAGTAGTGGTAGTAGAAGTAGTCATAGTAGTAGTAGTAGTAGTCACGTCTTAGTATAGTTAGTAGTAGTCATAGTAGTAGTAGTAGTAGTACAGTTAGTCTTAGTAGAAGTAGTCATAGGTAGTAGATAGAACTTAGGTAGCTGAGTAGTAGTAGTAGTAGTAGTAATTAGTAGTAGTAGTGATAGTCTTAGTATAGTAGTAAGTTAGTAGTATTAGTATAGTAGTAGTCTTAGTAGTAGTGCATAGTCTCATTAGTAGTAGTATAGTATATTAGTAGTGTTAGTCAGTAGTATTATATCGTAGTATAGTAGTAGTTAGGTAGTAGTAGTAGTTTTAGTAGTAGTAGTAGTAGTAGTAGTAGTAGTGAGTAGTAGTTAGTATAGTAGTAGTAGTAGTAGTCGTGTCGTGTCGTGTCTCGTGTGTGTAGTAGTTAGTAGTAGTAGTTTAGTAGTAGTAGTAATAGTTAGTAGTAGTAGTAGTGAGTAGTAGTCGTAGTAGAGTAGTAGTAAGTAGGTAGAGTAGTAGTAGTAGTAGTAGTGAGAGTAGTAGTAGGTATACCACATAGTAGTCCGGTAGAGTAGTAGTAGTAAGTAGTCTTAGTAGTAGTAGTAGTCTTAGTAGTAGTAGTAGTAGAGTAGTAGTAGTAGTAGTAGCAGTAGTAGTAGTCGTAGGTAGTAGTAGTAGTAGTAGTAGTAGTAGTAGTAGTAGTTAGTAGTAGTAGTAGAGTAGTAGTAGTCGTCTGTCGTCGTCGTAGTATTAGTAGTCGTAGTAGTGAGTAGTAGTAGTCTTAGTAGTGTTAGTAACCAGTAGGCTTCTTAGTAGTAGTAAGGTAAGTAGGTATAGTAAAGTCGTAGTAGTAGTATTAGTAGTCTTAGTAGTAGTAGTAGCTTAGTAGTAGTACCATAGTTCATTAGTAGTAGTAGTAGGTAGTATTAGTAGTTCGTAGTAGTAGTAGTAGTATTAGTAGTTCCAGAGAGTAGTGTAGTAGTAGTAGTAGTTAGTCTTATGTAGTAGTAGTTTGAGTGTAGTAAGTTTTAGGTAGTGTTAGTAGTAAGTTAGTAGTGTAGGAGAGTAAGTTAGTAAGGGGGTAGTAGTAGAATAGTCTTAGGGTAGTAGTAGTCTTAGTAGTTAGTAGTAGTAGGTAGTAGTAGTAGTAGGAGAGTAGTAGTAGTATAGAGCAGTAAGTAGTAGTAGTATAGAGTATTAGGATTATAGTATAGTAGTAGTAAGTCGTCTCGTCGTCGTAGTATTAGTAGTCGTAGTAGTAGTATAGTAGTCTTAGTAGTAGTACCAGTACTCTTCATTAATAGTAGTAGTAGTAATAGTAGTCGTAGTAGTAGTATTAGTAGTCTTAGTAGTAAGTAGTAGTCTTCAGTAGTAGTACCAGTTTAGTCTTTCATTAGTAGTAGTAGTATAAGTATTTGTAGTCGTAGTAGTAGTAGTCAGTAATTAGTAGTTCCAGTATAGTATAGTAGCTTAGTATAGTAGTAGTAGTATGTCTAGTATAGTATGTCTTAGTCAGTCAGTAATAGTTAGGTAGTGTAGTTTAGTAGAGTAGTAGTAGTAGTTAGTAGTAAGTTTAGTTGTAGTAATTTTTAGTCTTAGTTAAGTCTTAAGTAAAAGTTTAGTAGCTAGCAGTAGTAGTCTTATAGTAGGTAGTAGTAGGTAGCTAGGAAAAGTCTAGTAGTGAGTGGAGAATTAGGAGAAGTCATAGTAGTAGTAAGTTTTGTAGTGGACTTAGTATAGTAAGTAGCTTATAGTAGTAGTAGTTTAGTAGTAGTAATAGTAGGCTCAGTAGTAGTTAGTAGTATTAGGTAGTCGTATAGAGTAGTAGTATAGTATCGTAGAGTAGTAGTAAGTTTAGTGTAGGAGTAGTTCTGTTAGAGTTAGTAACAAGTAGTCTTAAGGAGTCTAGCATGCTTGTAGTGTAGTAGTATCCTATAGATAGTAGTAGGAGTGTAGTGTCTATAATATCAGATGTATAGTATGTAGGTAGTAGTAGTAGTAGTAGTAGTAGTTAAGTAGTAGTAGTCTGTCGTAGTATGATTAGAGCGTAGTAGTAGTAGTAGTCGCCAGTGATATTGTATCGTGTAGTTTAGTAGCTATAATAGTATATACAGTACAAGCCGAATAGTAGTGAGTTAGTATTCTAGAAAGTTAGTAGTAGGATTTAGTAGCTAGTAGTAGTAGTCTAGTTGAAGTCCAGATAGTCTAGTACTAGTAAGTATAGTAGTCGAGAGTAGTAGATTAGTAGCTAAATAGTAGTGTGTATAGTGAAAGAAAGGCTGTAGTGAGAAACCGATGAGGCTTATAAAGAGTTCAGTAGTAAGTATTTAGTAGCTATAGTAGTAGGAGTACTTAAGTATAGGAGTCTTATTATTATAGTAAGTAGTATAGTTAAATTAGTAAGTGGTAGAGTAGTATAGTTGTATAGAGAGTTCATATGTTATAGTAGTTGCAGCATGAAGTTAGTAGTCTTGTATAGTAGTAGAATAAGTCATATAGTAGTCTTAGTCCAGTAGTTTCATCTTTAGGTAGTAGTTAGTATTTAAGGTAATTCGGTTCAAGTTATATATTTTAGTAAAGTTCGGTAGTAGTAGTAAAGGTAGTAGGTAAAGTAGGGTAAAGTAAGTAGTAGGAAAAGTTTTCTTTAGTAGTAACAGTAATCTTAGTAGTAGTAGTAGTAGTAGTAGTCTTAGTAGTAGTAGTAGTATAATAAGTCTTAGTAGTAGTAGTAGTAGTAGAATAAGTCTTAGTAGTAGTAGTAGTAGTCTTAGTAGTAGTAGTAGTTGTAGAATTCTTATTAGTAATAGTAGAAGTCTTAGTGGTAGTAGTAGTCATAGTAGTAGTAGGCTTAGTAGTAGCAGTAGTCTCAGTAGTAGTAGTAGTATTAGTAGTCATAGTAGTCTTAGTAGTAGTCTTATTCGTAGTAATAGTAGAAGTAGTTGTAGTCTTAGTAGTATTAGTAGCAGTAGTAGTAGTAGTAGTGGTAGTAGCAGTCTTAGTAGTAGTATTTGTAGCAGTAGTAGTAGTAATCTTAGTCGTAGTAATAGTAGAAGTAGTTGTAGTATTAGTAGCAGTAGTAGTAGTAGTAGTGGTAGTAGTAGTAGTGGTAGTAGAAGTAGTTGTAGTATTAGTAGCAGTAGTAGTAGTAGTATTTGTAGCAGTAGTAGTAGTAATAGTGGTAGTAGTAGTGTTAATAATGTATTACTGGTAGCAGTAGTAGTAGTAGTGGTAATGGTAGTGGTAGTAATGTAGTAGTAGTATGGTAGTAGTAGTAGTCGCAGCAGTAGTTGTAGTAGTAGTAGTAGTAGCAGTGGTAGTCGGAGTAGTAGTAGTAGTAGTAGCAGAAGTAGTAGTGGTAGTAGTCGTTGTAGTAGTAGTGTTTTTAGCAGTAGCAGTAGTAGTTATAGCGGTAGTTGTTGTAGTGGTAGAAGTAGTGGTTGTAGTAGTAGTAGTAGTGGCTGTAGTAGTAGTGGTAGTAGTAGTAGTAGTAGTAAATTACTATTTACCATCTTGTGCTAGTAGCAGTATTTGTGGTAGTAGCAGCAGTTTTAGCAGTAGTAGAATCAGCAAAAGTAGCACTAGTAGTTTTAGTAGTAATAGTGGTACTAGTAGTGGTAGCAGTAGTATTAGTAGTAGGTGTAGTAGCAATACTAGGTGTAGTGTTAGTAGTTGTAGTAATAATAGTAGTAGTAGTAGTAGTGGTAGTAGTAGTAGTAGTATTTGTTGCAGTGGTAGTAGTAGTAGTAGTAGTAGTAGTAGTGGTAGTAGTAGTGGAAGTCGTAGTAGTAGTAGTAGTATAGGTAGCAGTGGTTGTAGTAGTAGTAGTAGTAGTATAGGTAGTATTGGTCATGGTAGTAGTAGTGGTAGTTGTAGTAGGAGTGGTAGTGGTAGTGGTTGTAGTAGTAGTAGTGGCAGTGGTAGTAGTAGTGGTAGTGGTAGTGATAGTAGTAGTTAGCCTTATTACTACCACTACCACTACTACTATCTATCTACCACTACACCACTAACAACGGCCCGGACATTCGGGGTACATAGATCTTTATACCCCAAAACCTACCACCACCTCACTACTTACTACACCGACGCGCGTGACTCATGGTACATAGTCCTTACTACTCCCAAACTACCCTACCACACACTACACAACCTGCTACTACCCATACTACTACAATACCCACCGCCCACTACTACTTACGCCCACTACCTACCACTCCTACTACTTGACCCACTACTCCACCACTAGACTACACACACTACAACTACGCGACCTACCACCAGGCCCCACTACAATACCACTACTACCCCACTACACTACTACAACTACTCCCTAACTACACCACTACTACTACACACTACAAACGTCCACTACTACCCACTACTCACCCAACTACGACCTACTACCATCACTACCCACTAACCACTACCTACTACTACCACTACCCATTCACTACTACTACTAACTACCTACTACTACTCATCCTAACACTCACTACTACTACTACACTACTACTACTATCACTACCACACCAATACGCCGACTTGCCACACACTACTACAACCACGACCACTACCACATCACACCACTACTACTACTACTACGACTACTCC
>NW_019945158.1:36351-37727 GCF_002910315.2 Salvelinus sp. IW2-2015
TTTCTATGTGGGGTTTCTCGGTTGGCCTGATATGGTTCTCAATCAGAGGCAGGTGTTAGTCATTGTCTCTGATTGGGAACCATATTTAGGTAGCCTGTGTTCTATTGTGTTTTGTGGGTGMTTGTCTTCAGTCTTTGTGTGTCTGCACCAGATAGAACTGTTTCGGTTTTCACTTTTGTTGTTTTGTATTTGAAGTGTTCTGTTTTTTGATTATTATTAAATTAAGATGAACACTAACCACGCTGCGCTTTGGTCCTCTCCTTCCACCGACGAAAGCCGTTACAACATRACGCTTTTGGATTCGTAAAAACTTTAGCGAAACTATCAGGTCAGGTGTCAACAAAATATCAACCAGTTAGCATTGAATAACAGTCAATAAACTTGCTCATCCTAATATTATGGGTTCAGAATACACCTAATGGGATGCTCACTACTTCTGCCACATGTTCAACATCTACTCTGTGGATTACATAGGTTTGTTTATCTCCTAATTCATTTTCCTAACCTTAATATTTAATTAAATCTATCTCCTATTGATCACCATAGAGTGAATTGGCCAGCTGATAATAATAACAAAAGTGCTGCACCTTGCAAATTATACAACCTCTCTCCTGCTCGTTCCAAATGGCACCCTATTCCCTAAATGTCACCCTGTTCCCTAAATGTCACCCTGTTCCCTAAATGACACACTATTCCCTAAATGACACACTATTCCCTAAATGTCACCCTATTCCCTAAATGACACACTATTCCCTAAATGACACACTATTCCCTAAATGTCACCCTGTTCCCTAAATGACACACTATTCCCTAAATGACACACTATTCCCTAAATGACACCCTATTCCCTACATAGTGCACTACTTTTGAACAAGGCCCATAGTTCAGACAGGTCACACGTGATACAAGCCAGTATTCGACGTTCATCCATGTCTGAGGACGTCCTGAGATGATGTGTAAATCGGCCACTAGGGGGCAACGGTGAACGTTGTTACCTTTAAGTAGGTTTTGGGTTTTGCTAGGTTGTTGTGGACGGGGATGGTGGATCGGCGTAAGCATCTGCCTCTGATTACAAAGGTTGCATGTTCGAATCTAGCAATATAAAGTTTATGTTAACTTTTTTGATTTAAGCCTCTCCCAAAACTTAACCTTTACCTTAACCATTGGTGTTAATGCCTAACCTTATGAATTTGAATGCTATTAGATACCATAGACTGCCAGCCATTGTGCTAACGCGAGTTTTGGCATTGGCATGCAAAACTACCGATATTTTCCTTCATACTGGAGAGAGGGACTATTGGGAAGTATCCCTTTAACCCTACCTTGAAAATACAGAGTTAAATCCTAAGGGGAGAGGGAGGTAGAGAGAGAGAGAG
>NW_019945158.1:38610-51321 GCF_002910315.2 Salvelinus sp. IW2-2015
AAAGAAGAGAGTGTAGACAGTAAGGGAGAGAGAGAGAGAGAGAGGGTAGACAGTAGGGAGAGAGCGAGGGGTAGAACAGTAAGGGAGAGAGAAGAGATGGGGTAAAACCAGTAGAGGGAGGAGAGGGGTAGAACAAGTAAAGGGAGAAGAGAGAGGAGAGAGGCAAGACAGTAAGGGGAGAGAGAGAGAGAGAGAGGGGTAGACAGTAAGGGATAGAGAAGAGAGGGTAGACAGTAAGCGGAGAGAGAAGGGCTAGAACAGTTAAGGGAGAGAGAGAGAGGGTAGACAGTAAGGGAGAGAGGGAGAATTAGAATAAATAAAGGAAGAGGGGGAAAGAAAGAGAGAGAGAGTTTGGTTGAAAGAAGAGAGAGAGAGAGAGAAAGGAGACAGATGAATGGGAGAGAGAAAGAAAGTGAAGAGAGTATCAAGTTCCTTCAGCATGACACAGCGAGCTTCAACAGCCTGTGTTCGGGTTGTTCAGCTCAATTAAACTGTGACTCTGCCTCCGGAGACGTATAATGGACCACAGAGTCTCAGATGACAGTAAAGATCTCAATAAGGATCAAGAGAGTTGTACAGCCATATCATCACACACACCACACACACACACCACAAGCACACACACACACACACCACACACACACACACACACCACACCACTCACAACACCACATTCCATTCATCAACACTGGTGCAAACATCCTTGCAAACACAACTTACGGTGCTAGAGGTTCGAGAGAACAAGAGGAGAGGATAACTGCGTCCCAGTTGGGTATTCTATAAACCATACACTACCATTATCCAGGGCCCAAAGGACTCTGTTTTATAGGAAATAAGGGTGCCATTTAGGGAATAGTGTGTCATTTAGGAAATAGGGTGCCATTGGCCATAGGGCTCTGGTTAAAAGTAGTGCACTATATAGGGAATAGGGTGCCATTGGCCATAGGGCTCTGGTTAAAAGTAGTGCACTATATAGGAAATAGGGTGCCATTAGAGACATATCCAGTAGTGTTTCCTTACAGCAGCTCCATCTCTCCAGGGAAGTGCTCTGATTGGTTGTTTGTATACAACAACAACATTCTAATATTAATTTCTAACTGGACACTTCCTTTGGGTCGATGACTATTGAACCGGAGGAATTTGATATCAGAATCATCGCTGCAGTTTTTACGGCGGCGAAAACAACAAGAACAACAAATAGTGAAGGGTTAAGCTTCTAATATAGAAATGAGTCTCGAGTTTTGTTTATGCTTATAGATCAGTAACTGTTACGGAATGATTTCAAAATGGAGGAACAGAGGAATGATATGTGTTTGTGTGAGATCCATTATTGATTGTTGTTTGTGTGTGTCAGTCTGGATATTGTAACTCGACCTAACGACGGAAGAAAAATGAATTACACCAACCAAGACAAGCACCACAAACTGATGAACAGCTGAATGTGTCAAGTTCACTAAAGAGCTGGGAGAGACTGCTAGTTTCTACTTTGTGTCAGAATATTTAGGACAAGGCACAGATCCTTCAAGAGAATTAAATGGAAGTTGTTACACCCTGATCTGTTTCACCTGTCTTCGTGATTGTCTCCACCCCCCTCCAGGTGTCGCCCATCTTCCCCATTATCCCCTGTGTATTTATACCTGTGTTCTCTGTTTGTCTGTTGCCAGTTAATTTTGTTCGTGAAAACTACCAGCGTTTGTTCCCCGGCTCCTCTGTTTCTTGCTCCTGTTTTCTAGTCCTCCCCGGTTTTGACCTTTCTGTCTGCCCTGAGCCTGAGCCTGCCTGCCTTTCTGGACCCTTTGCCCCATCTCTTGATTATTGACCCCTGCCTGCCTTGACCTGTCGTTTGCCTGCCCCTGTTGTTGTAATAAACTTTTACTTCAATGCAGTCRTGCCTAAACGCGATTGTATGAACTGGCCATGACTGACCCAGCAGACTCGGACCAGCTTCAAAATGTCAACTCCTCCCAAGGAGCCACCATTGGAAGGCACGAGGAGTTGTTTCGCGGTCTAACGGAAGGGTTCCAGACCTTGGTCAAACGCCATGACCATGCGTTGAAGTCTTTGCTGGAGCAATTCCGCGGCTTGTCTATCAGGCAGCCTACCACAACGGTAACCTCCCAGTCCCTCAGTAACTTGGCTATTAGCAGCACCTTCTCCCCGGTCACTCCAGTGTCCCGAGAACCCCGCTTACCTCCTCCGGAYTGCTACGATGGAGATTCCAGAACCTGCCGGGCTTTCCTCTCCCAGTGCTACCTCATTTMCAAGCTGCAGCCTTCTACGTTCCCCTCGGACTGCTCGAGGATAGCGTACATCATTACGCTGATGTCCGAGAGGCCATGGTGGTGTGGGGGCAACAATCCGCCATCTGTCTGGAGGAGTTCGTGGAGGAAGTTCGGACGGTGTTTGATTCTRCGTTGGCCGGGAGAGAGYCRGCTCCTGTAGTGTGACAYACTACACAATGGATTTCCGCACATTGGTTAGCTGAGAGTGCTTGGGACCTGGAAGAGCTGTTCGACACGGTCCAACACGGAGTATCGGAGGAAGTTAAGGATGAGCTTGCACCCCGGGACCTACWGATGGATCTCGACTTGCTCATCGCCTTGACCACTCGGATCGATGGACGACTACAGGAATGAAGYAAGGAGAGGAGGGTCGATTCAAGGTATGCCAAAAGTCCCGGACGACTCCTTTCCCGAGAACCCGAGYKTACCCGAGTTCCCACGAGGATTTCCAAAGACTGATGGTTCACCTATTCCTGATCCCATGCAACTAGGCAGAGCTAGGCTGTCTCCAGCTGAACGGCTATACAGGCTTCACACTAAGAGCTGCCTGTATTGTGGGACTACTGGTCATTTTGTCTCCACCTGTCCACTAAAAGAACAGGCTCACCGGTAGCAGCGAGTACTCTGGTGGGCCATACGGAGAACTTTTCCTTTCCCCTTACTCGCATTCCTTTTCATGCCATGTTGCTGTGGAGGAACCAGTCAAAATCTGAGTACTGATCAACTCTGGCGAAGATGAGAGCTTTATTTTGGAAGCAAGACGCTGGTGTCTGTGACGTGGCTGGTTTTCCTTTTGTAGTCCGTGATTTCCTGTAGTCCCTGCCACATACGTCTCGTGTCTGAGCCGTTGAATTGCGACTCCACTTCGTCTCTATACCATCATTACACTTGTTTGATTGCCTTGTGGAGGGAATAACTACGCTGTTTATAGTCGGCCATATTCCCAGTCATCTTMCCATGGTTAAATGRGGTGGTTCGGGCTTTCAGTTTTGCGCGAATGCCGCCATCTATCCACGGTTTCTGGTTAGGGTAGGTTTTAATAGTCACAGTGGGTYCAACATCTTTAACGCARGTCCTTYTAAACTCACTCACCGAATCAGAGTATAAATCGATGTTATTCTCTGAGGCTGRCAGGWACATTATCCAGTRCGCATGATCAAAACAATCTTGAAGKGTGGATTACGATTGGTCAGACCAGCGTTGAATGGTTCTTGTCACGTGTACATCCTGTTTGAGTTTCTGCGTAAAAGGACCGTAAGAATATTTAGGACAAAAGCCCAAAGTCTTCAAGAGAACTGAGTATGCACATGATAACATAAAAGCTGTCCATGAATGCATCATGCTGCCACCACTCAATACAATACAACACTATCCCTAACTTGATGCTCTCTCGCCTCAACAGAGCACACATTATTCTGCCTCATTTCAACACACACAAGTGATACCTCTGGGAGACAACAGTCTCTAGTGAATGAACACATTATCCTGCTTCAACTAAACACAACACAACCTTACATTATCTTCCCACGACTCAACACAGGCAACACCTCTGGGAGCCAACAGCTGTTTATACACCGTGGTAACAGCACCATGACAACGACAGTCACAGTGGCAGCCAACATAGCATTCTGAATCAGCTCCAATCAGCCCCTCAGATATCAGTCTAAGAGGGATTCACAAACACTTCACAGAAACAAATCAGTTCCCTGAGCCCAGGATAAAACCTGGTTAGCATGGGCTACGTCCCAAACGGAACCTAAATCTAATCAAAGTATACTGGTAAAATATTACACATTATCTCAGCCACAGCTAAATGATTACGTTTCCAGCCGCAACAGTGCAGTACTGTCTAGCAATACAATAACAATACACACAGAATTATGTAGTGCACTATTTAGGGACTGACGAACAGAAGGTTTTATTAACAGTAGGTTTTATTAACAGAAGGTTTTATTAACAGTAGGTTTAATTAACATTGTGTTATATTAACAGTGGGTTTTATTAACAGTAGGTTTTTATTAACAGTAGGTTTAATTAACAGTAGGTTTTATTAACAGTTGGTTCATTAACAGTTGGTTTAATTAACAGTAGGTTTTATTAACAGTAGGTTTTTATTAACAGAAAGGTTTTATTAACAGTAGGTTTTATTAACAGTAGGTTTAATTAACATTGTTTAATTAACAGTAGGTTTTTATTAACAGTAGGTTTAATTAACATTGTTTTATTAACAGTAAGTTTTATTAACAGTAGGTTTTATTAACAGAAGGTTTTATTAACAGTAGGTTTTATTAACAGTAGGTTTAATTAACATTGTTTTATTAACAGTGGGTTTTATTAACAGTAGGTTTTAATTAACAGTAGGTTTAATTAACAGTAGGTTTTATTAACAGTTGGTTTCATTAACAGTTGGTTTAATTAACAGTAGGTTTTATTAACAGTAGGTTTTATTAACAGAAGTTTTATTAACAGTAGGTTTTATTAACAGTAGGTTTAATTAACATTGTTTTATTAAAGTGGGTTTTTTTTAACAGTAGGTTTTATTAACAGTAGGTTTATTAACAGTAGGTTTTATTAACAGTAGGTTTTTCAAAGATGATATTGTCAAATCAAAATCAAATCAAGTTTTTTATAAAGCCCTTTTTACTTCAGCTGATATATCAAAGTGCTGTACAGATATGTGGGAGATAAGCCTATAAACAATCTATATACACACACTTGCTATTTACCACATAGAAGCTAAATAGTTTTTATTTAATTTTAGGTAGTCCTTTTTTAAAATTCCATGCTTTATCTTAATATTCCGCAAATGGAAATACACAATGGACAAAAAAAAACATTTGTTTCTCCTCATTCACTCAGCCACATAATGCCAGGGTATATCTGGTGGTCTGTCTCCTCATCACTCAGCCACATAATGCCAGGGTATATCTGGTGGTCTGTCTCCTCATCACTCAGCACATAAATGCCAGGGTATATCTGGTGGTCTGTCTCCCTCATCTCAGCCACATAATGCCAGGGTATATCTGGTGGTCTGTCTCCTCATCACTCAGCCACATAATGCCAGGGTATATCTGGTGGTCTGTCTCCTCATCACTCAGCCACATAATGCCAGGGTATATTCGGTGGTCTGTCTCCTCATCACTCAGCCACATAATGCCAGGTATATCTGGTGGTCTGTCCTCCTCATCACTCAGCCACATAATGCCAGGGTATATCTGGTGGTCTGTCTCCTCATCACTCAGCCACATAATGCCAGGGTATATATGGTGGTCTGTCTCCTCACACTCAGCCACATAAGCCAGGGTATATCTGGTGGTCTGTCTCTTCATCACTCAGCCACATAATGCCAGGGTATCTGGTGGTCTGTCTCCTCATCACTCAGCCACAATGCCAGGGTATATCTGGTGGTCTGTCTCCTCATCACTCAGCCACATATGCCAGGGTATAATCTGGTGGTCTGCCTCCTCATCACTCAGCCAACAATGCCAGGGTATATCCGCTGTGCTTTCTGGAATAAGAGCAAGCGTATATCGTGGTAGTAAAGAGCAACAGAGGATCAAATGTATTTAGGCTTTTAGAACCTACAGACAGGATCAGAAAAGTTGCAAATCCTCCTACAAATGATCCTGTGGTGCATCATATCGTTGTACATGTTAGTCATTTAGCAGACTCTCTTATCCAGAGTCACTTACAGTAGTGAGTCATTTAGCAGACTCTCTTATCCAGAGTCACTTACAGTAGTGAGTCATTTATCAGACTCTCTTATCCAGAGCCATTTACAGTAGTGAGTCATTTAGCAGACTCTCTTATCCAGCCACAACAGTAGTGAGTCATTTAGCAGACTCTCTTATCCAGAGAGACTTACAGTAGTGAGTCATTTAGCAGACTCTCTTATCCAGAGAGACTTACAGTAGTGAGTCATTTAACAGACGCTCTTATCCAGAGAGACTTACAGTAGTGAGTCATTTAACAGACTCTCTTATCCAGAGTCACTTACAGTAGTGAATCATTTATCAGACTCTCTTATCCAGAGCCATTTACAGTAGTGAGTCATTTAGCAGACTCTCTTATTCAGAGCCACTTACAGTAGTGAGTGCATTTCTTTTTTTAAATTGAAGACATGAAAACTATAAAATAACACATATGGAATTTTGCACTGGTTACCTGTGGCAATCGACCCCACAACCCTGGCATTGCAAGTGCCGTTCTCTACCAGCTAAGGACCCCAAAATATATCCCAAACTGAGCTTCATTAGTTAAATATATATATTTTTAAAAAAGGTTTTCAAATCAACAACAGACATAGTATTCTATTGTGTACGTTATCAGAAACAGATTTAATTGGATTTTTTCCCCAATGGCTTACCCAAATTAACTTTTGTATAATAATCTGAACTGTTTAAGATGTTGTACTTGGCACCATTGGTATCCTTGACCATTAAAACATAGGTGTAGATATCACCATTTACATGTTATCATGTTTCAGCAGATAGGAAGGAAAATGCATTTTCCGGCTATGGCAGAATAGCAAAATGGCTGCCAGGGGTCTTTTTTTGAGATTGTACATGGCAGCATTGTAAATCCTTGATCATCAAAATATAGGGCTAGATATCACTTTTTTACGAGGTCGTGTCCAAGTTATTAAGTGGAATGACACAAAATATAATATGCACACCAAAGTCTGCGCCTCATTTGATGGCAATTTCCATATACTCCAGAATGTTATTGAAGGAGTGATCAAGAGAATTGCAATTTAGATTTGTAAAAGGTTCCCTCTTTGCCATGCCAAATAAGCTGAATCCCCCCAAAACATTCCCACTGCATTTACAGCCCTGCCACAAAAGGACCAGGCTGACATCATGTTTAGTGATTGTGTTCGTTAACACAAGTGTGAGTGTTTTGACGAGGACAAGCTGAGAGTCCTCTGTCATGCTGATTGAATTCGAAATAAACAGACTGAAAAGCTTCAAAAGGAGGGTGGTGCTTGGAATCATTGCTTCTTCCTCTGTCAATCATGGTGTACCTGCAGGGAAACACATGCCGTCATCATTGCTTTTGCCACAAAAAAAGGGCTTCACAGGCAAGGATATTGCTGCCAGTAAGATTGCCACCTAAATCAACCATTTATTCTGATCCCAAGAACTTCAAGGAAAGCGGGTTCAATTGTGATGGTGAAGAAGGCTTTATGGTGCCGCAAGAAAGTTCCACAAGTGCCAGGACCATCCCTAAAGTTGATCACTGCAGGATCGGGAACCACCAGTACAGAGGCGATAGCTCAGAATGGCAGCAGGTAGGTGTGAGTGCATTCTGCACGCAACAGTGAGCGCGAAGAGTTTGGAGATGCCTGTGCCTCAAGAAGCGCCATGGCAAAAAGCCACTTCTCTCCAGGGGAAAAAACATCAGGGGACAGGACTGAATATTCTGCAAAAGGTACAGGGATTGGACTGCTGGAGGACTGGGTAAAGTCATGTTTCTCTTGAATGAATCCCACTTTCCGATTGTTGGGGCATCGTAAAAAAAGCTTCCGGGGAAGACAAGGTGAACGCTACCATCAGTCCTTTGTCATGCATGACAGGTAAGGCTCCTGAGACCATTCATGCTTGTGGGGTTGCTTCTCAGCCAAGGGAGTGGGCCTCACTAACAATTTGCCTAAGAAGCAAACCAAAAGCCAATGAATTAAGAATTAGGGACCAACACATTCTCTTCGAGATCAACTTCTCCAAACCATCCAGGAAACAGTTTGGGTGACGAACAATGCCTTTTTCCGAGCATGGTGGAGCACCTATTGCCATAAGGCAAAAGTGATAACTAAGGGGCTCGGTGGAACAAAACATACAATATTTTTGTTGTCCATGGCTCAGAAAACTCCCCAGACCTTAATTCCATGAGAACTTGTGGTCAATCCTCAAGAGGCGGTGTGGACAAACAAAAACCCAAAATTGCTGACAAAACTCCAAGCATTAAATTTTGCAAGGAATGGCTTCCGATCAGTCAGGATGGTGGCCCAGAAGTTAATTGACAGCATGCAGGCGGATTGCAGAGGTCTTTGAAAAAGAAGGCGTCAACACTGCAAATATCGACTTCTTTGCATCAACTTCATGTTCTTGTCAATAAAAGCCTTTGACACTTATGAAAGGCTTGTAATTATACTTCATATTCATAGTAACAAATCTGACCAAAAATATCTAAAGACACTGAAGCAGCAAATTTTGTCGAAATTAATTATTTGTGTCATTTCTCAAAACTTTATGCCACGACTGTAGAGCCTCCCAAATGACGGAGCTGGTCTAACCACTGCATTTGCAAGATGCTTGAGGTGTCCACTACCAGCCCGGGTTTGATCCCAGTCTGTGTCACAGCCGGACCCGGCAACTGGAGAGACCCATGGACGCAGTGCCACCAATTGGCCCAGCCTCGTCCGGGTTAGGGGAGGCGTATGGCCTGCCAGCGATTTCCTTATCATCTGCCTCTAGCGATTCACTTGTGGGGGCTGGGCACCCTGCCCAAGCTGTCTTTGGTCGCCACTGGACTGTATTGCCTCCATCACATCGGTGCGGCTGGTTTGTTTGTTTCGGAGGACGCATGGCGCTCTTCGACCTTCGCCCTCCCGAGTAAGTAGAGGAGTTCCAGACTGCAAGCTACCAATTTTGATATTGTTTACGCACGCCTCTGGAGGGAACGCAATACCCTCTACACTTAACTCCCCGTGGAGTGAAAAAGGGATGTGACTGCAGGTGGAGTAAAGCAGGTATGTGACTGCAGGTGAGGTAAAGAGGTATGTGACTGCAGGTGGAGGAAAAGGTATTGACTGCAGGTGGAGGTAAAAGAGTATGTGACTGGCAGGTTGAGGGAAAAGAGGTATGTGACTGCAGGTGGAGGAAAGAGGAGTTCGTGACTGCAGTTGAGGTTAAAGAGGTATGACTGCAGGTGGAGGTAAAGAGGTATATCGACTGCAGGTGGAAGGTAAGAGGTATGGGACTGTAGGTGGAGGGAAAGAGGTATGGACTGTAGGTGGAGGTAAAAGAGTAGGGGGACTGTAGTGGAGGTAAAGAGTATGGACTGTAGGTGGAGGTAAAGACGGATATGACTGCAGGTGGAGTAAAGAGGTATTGGGACTGTAGGTGGAGTAAAGAGGTATGGGGACTGTAGGGGAGTAAAGAGTATGTGACTGTAGGGAGGTAAGAATATGGGACTGTTAGGTGGAGGTAAAGAAGTATTGACGCAGGTGGAGTAAAGAGGTATGGGACTTGCAGGTGGAGGTAAAGAGGTATTGATTGCAGTGCGGTAGGGATGACCAGAGCAGAAATATTACGAACAGGGAATTTATTCCTTCACACGGTTATTTTGGGGGGAAAAGGGGATGGACGGAACCAAAGCAAAGAAAGTGAAGTTAAAGAGCCCCCTCTCCACCTACCCACACTTACTAACGAGCCAACCACCTGGCGCAACCAAACCAAAAACATACAGAGGGCTGGGCCCCCAAGGCCTTACCTAGTTTGCAAATAGCCAGAGACAACTATGATGCCCGCGGGTCTCTTGCCTACAGCACTCTCAAGGTGCCTCCCCCCCCCCCCCCGGGAACAAACCAATCAGAATAATACAAACGTAAGTAAACCATTCAATAATCAAAACAGTCCTGTGACAAAGAACATATACCTCAGCAGAACGGCTACAAAATACTTTACAAAAAACTGAAGCACAACCAACACAGGAACATACGCAATCAGCTGCTGAGCAACACCAGGACATGACCAATCAGCTCTCTGAACAACACAGGACATACCAATCAGCTCTCTGAGCAACCACAGGACATACCAATGCACTCTCTGAGCAACACAGGACATACAACAGCTCTCTCTGCTGAGCAAACACAGGACATGACAATCAGCTCTCTCTCTGAGCAACACAGGACATACCAGATCAGCTCCTCTGAGCAACCACAGGACATACCAATTCAGCTCTGAGGCAACACAAGCGATACCAATCAGCTCCTCTCGAAGCAACACAGGAACATACCAATCATGGCCTCTCTCTCTGAGCAACACAGGACATACCAATCAGCTCCCTCCCTGAGCTAACACAGGACATAACCAATTCAGCTCTACTGAGCAACACAGGACATACCAATCAGCTCTCTGAGCAACACAGGACATACCAATCAGCTCTCCTCTGAGCAACACAGACATACCAATTCACTCTCTCTCTGAGCAACACAGGACATAACCAATCAGCTCCCCCCCTTGGAGGGGCCCCAACACAGAGACATACCAATCAGCTCGCTCTGAAGCAACAAACAGGACATACCAATCAGCTTCTCTGAGCAACACAGACATACCAAATCAGCTCCCTCCTGAGCAACACAGGACATACACAATCAGCTCCCTCTGAGCACACGAGGACATACCAATCCAGCCTCTCTGAGCGAACCACAGACATACCAATCAGCTCTCTCTGAGCAACACAGGACATACAATCAGCTCTCTCTTCTGGAGCAACACAGGACATTAACAATCAGCTCCCTCTAGCAACACAGGACATTACCAATCAAGCTCTCTCTGAGCAACACAGGACATACCAATCAGCTCTCTCTCGAGCAAACACAGGACATACCAATCAGTTTCTCTCTGAGCAACCACAGGACATACAATCAGCTCCTCTGAGCAACACAGGACATACCCAATAGCTCTCTCTGAGCAACAACAGGAACATACCAATCAGCTCCCTCCCTGAGCCAACACATGACATACACAATCCAGCTCTCGCTGGTAGCAACACAGACATAACAATCAAAGCTCTCTCTGTAGCCACACAGCACATTACAATCAGCTCCCTCTGAGCAACACAGGGACATACCAATCAGTTCCCTCTCTGAGCCAGCCACACAGGACATTACCAAATCAGTTCCCTCTCTGAGGCAACACAGACATACCAATCAGCTCCCTGAGCCAACACAGAACATTACCAACTACTCTGAGCAACAAACAGACCATGACCAATCAGCTCCCTGAAGCAACACAGGAACATACCAATCAAGCTCCGCTCTTGCAGCAACCACAGGACCATACCAATCCAGCTCCCTCTGAGAACACAGGACATACCAATCAGTTCGGCAACCAAGACATACCAAAAATGCAGCTCCTCTCTGAGCAACACAGGAATACACAAATCAGCTCGCTCTGAAGCAACATCAGGACATACCAATCAGCTCCCTCTGAGCGAACCACAGGACATACCATCAGCTCTGAGCAACACAGGACATACCAATCAGGCTCTCTGAGCAACAGCCAGGACATACCAGATCAGCTCTCTCTGGAGCAAAAACAAGACATAACCAATCAGCTCCCGAGCAAACACAGACATACCAATCAGCTCTCTGAGCAACACAGGAACATACCAATCAGCTCTCTGAGCAACCACAGGACATACCCAATCAGCCTTTCCCTGACCAACCACAGGACATACAGATCAGCTCCCTGAAGCAACACAGACAGACCAAATTCAGCTCTCTCCCTGAGCAACACAGGACATACCAATCAGCTCCTCTCCCTGATCAACACAGGACATACCAATCAGCCTTCCCTCTCTGAGCAACACAGGACATACCAATCAGTCCTCTTGAGCAAACACAGACATACCAATCAGCCTCTCTCTGAACACAGCAGGGAAGACGTAACCATCAAGCTCCGCTTGAGCGTTACACAGGAAAGCAACAATATACCAATTCAGCTCTCTCCGCTGAGGCAAGCCACGCGGACTATAGCTCAATCAGCTCCCTCCGCTCTGAGCAAACAGGAAAGGTACCAATCAGCTCTCTGAGCAACACAGACATTTACCAATCAGCTCTCTTGAAGCTGAAAGCAACCACCACAGGGATACATACCAATCAAGCTCCGCTGCACAGTCAACACGAGGAACATCACCAATTCAGCTCTGCTGAGCAACCACGGACATACGGCCAATCAGTGCGTGGCTGCTGAGGAAACACAGGAGCGATACCAATCAGGCTCGGCGTGAGGCAACACAGGACATATACGCAATCAGCTCCTCTGGAGCAAAACACAGACGATTACTCAAATTAGCTCCCTTCTGAGCAACACAGGGACGTACATACCAATCAGCTCCCTCTGAGCAGACACAGGACATACCAATCGAGCTCTTCCTGACCAACACAGGACATACCAAAATCAGCTCTGAGCAACACAGCATTACCAATCAGCTCTTGAGCACACACAGACATACATGCGAGCTTCTTTCTGGAGTCAAGACAAGAGCAGGGATACCACCTACAAAAAGTGCAGGCGCACTCCCTTCCTTAGCTTGGTTCTTAGCAACACAGGACATACCACAGTCTTAGCCTTCTGAGTGCAAACTACATGAGACATTACAAACAATCAGCTCACATATAGTGACTCCGTGGAGCACCACACAG
>NW_019945159.1:0-12889 GCF_002910315.2 Salvelinus sp. IW2-2015
CCCCCCCTCCTCCCTCACAGTTAGTCCCCAGGACAGGGTGGGATTGACAAGGAGTCTCTCCCTGAGTCAGTGTAACCCCAGGGCCACCTAGAGAACACTACTACTGTTTACCTGCCCTGCCTATCTAAACACAATAAAGTCTCCATATCCTGGTCGTAAGCCCTGGGCCTGAGCCTGGAGGTAGTCTTCCTGGGGACAAACGGATGTTAGACACTCTAACCCTAACGGATTTAGTTAATGACCTAAATACATCAACCAGTCAACCGTGTTTACCCAGCTAGCGTTTAACCTGGTGTCTTAACACGCTAAGCAAACAACAGTAAGTTAAGCACATACAGGACCTAGTGAACACCTACACACACCTTGCAGTTGTCACATTTTACTGCCTGAAATACTCATCTAAAATGGGATTAAATTATTTTATTCTACTGATCTACACAACCTGTTCCGCATTTTCAAAGTGAAAGAAAAGGTACAAAGAATGTGTACATTCATTTTAAAACAAAACAAAAATGTCTTGATGGTGTATGTCTTCACACCACAGAGGTGATACTTGGTGGAAGCAGCTCTAAAAGCCATTACAGCTGTAAATCATTTCCATCGTGGTTTTTTTTTTTGACAAAAAATTGCTCAAGCTCAGTAACTTTGGTTGGGAATAATTGATGTACAGCAATATTTGTTTTTGGAATCTGACAAATTTCCCGTTCCCTGCCGGTGACAAGCATACCCATAACATGATGCTGCCGGCACAATACTTGAAAACACAGACAGTTTCACTCTGTGAGGTGTTGTATTGGATTTGACCAAAAACCTGAAGTTTTTAACAACCAAATCTCTATTATTTTTTGATGTAAATGGCATTTGGGGCTCTGAAAATAACGTGCTCCAGAAACACATCCTTTTCGAAATGGAAAACCTCTCAATATAGTGATGCAGGTCTTCACATGTTGTACACATGTAAATGTGTCTACCCGCAACGTTATATTCCACTTTTGGTTGCGACTTGAATGATTCCTCTCCGTCCGTTCTACAGGTAACTGACAAAATAAAAGGTATCACTCGAGTAAACGAGGGCTACCAAGTACACAGGAAGCAGGTCCTTCCACACAGGAAGATCCAGACACGTGTAGAATGTACGCCAATGCGCATTGAAGCTGTTTCGACGTATCGTGGTGGCCCAATGTCCTATTAAGACACTTTATGTTGGGCTTTCCTATATATTAGCAAGTTACCTTTAGCAATGAAATCGCAAAAAAATAAATACATTTCTGGACCCTTCGATTACATGCCATTTATGTCAAAAATAAAGATTTTTGGTTTTAAAAAAGCATTCTCCTTCAGAGATACGTTGGGATTTTGGCAATGAGGTCCTTTATCTACTGACCCAGAGTCAGATGAGGTCCTTTATCTACTGACCCAGAGTCAGACGAGGCCCTTTATCTACTGATCCAGAGTCAGATGAGGCCCTTATCTACTGACCCAGAGTCAGACGAGGCCCTTTATCTACTGACCAGAGTCAGATGAGGCCCTTTATCTACTGACCCAGAGTCAGATGAGGCCCTTTATCTACTGACCCAGAGTCAGATGAGGCCTTTATTTACTGACCCAGAGTCAGATGAGGCCCTTTATCTACTGACCCAGAGGCAGATGAGGCCCTTTATCTACTGACCCAGAGTCAGATGAGGCCTTTATCTACTGACCCAGAGTCAGATGAGGCCCTTTATCTACTGACCCAGAGTCAGATGAGGCCCTTTATCTACTGACCCAGAGTCAGATGAGGTCCTTTATCTACTGACCCAGAGTCAGATGAGGCCCTTTATCTACTGACCCAGAAAACAGATGAGGCCCTTATATCTACTGACCCAGAATCAGATGAGGCCCTTTATCTACTGACCCAGAATCAGATGGGCCCTTTATCTACTGACCCAGAATCAGATGAGGCCCTTTATCTACTGACCCAGAGTCAGATGAGGCCCTTTATCTACTGACCCAGAGTCAGACGAGGCCTTTATCTACTGACCCAGAGTCAGATGAGCCCTTTATCTACTGACCCAGAGTCAGATGAGGTCCTTTATCTACTGACCCAGATCAGATGAGGGGCCCTTTATCTACTGACCCAGAGTCAGATGAGGCCCTTTATCTACTGACCCAGAGTCAGATGAGGCCCTTTATCTACTGACCCAGAATCAGATGAAATAGTGGATACCATTTTTACGTCTCTGCGTGCAGTTTGAAGGAAGTCACTAACTAGCGCCAGGGCAATGACTAGAAGTCCACCGTATCTACCAGTGTTGTGTTCGAGACCACCTAAAGAGAGATCCAGTCAAGACCAAGGACCAGAACAAAGACCACATAAAGAGAGATCCAGTCAAGACCAAGGACCAGAACAAATTGAGTCCGATCCAAGACCACGATTGTAATTTTGTCAAATCACCAACATAGTAAGAGTTCAAAACATCCAGTATTTCTGTGTTTATATTTCAGAACAACATATGAATTCTCTAGACATTCAGAATAGTGAAAACATACACGCTGAGGGTGAAGAGATTGAGGAGTAGAGCAGGGAGGGGGTCACCGGCGTTTTCGTACGGACACAGACCCAGCCTGGTCAAAGCAAAAACGAGATTGCCCCTCTCCCATAACCCCTTTCACCCTTCGACACGCCCTCCCCCGACGAGCGTGTCACGACCAATCAGAAGAAGGGCCTATTCACCCGCGAGTAAAGGTCACTAAAGAAGTGGACTGTCTTGATTCGCTACGGCTACCCCCCTATTTAGTGCAAATATTTTGTCTCTCGTTTAAAAGTAGCTTGCACTGTGAGGAATAGAGTGCCATGACCACCGTAAACCAAGGTCCGCATGGCATTGACAAGAAACAGCAACAGCGGAGAATTGGAAGTTTATTCTGGAAGAAAGGTTTAATTTTTAACGGCTGTTTTTTTAAATAATCTGAGTTTGTATTCAATACATTTTAAAAGGCATTTATTTTTCTATTAGGCTAGGATTAAGATTGTTGCTCCCATTTATTTGGATAGTCCAGATGCCGAATGACCCACTCACATATGACTCCACAAAAACCTTTTTTGTATAAGCAAGAATGATTAGATAAGGTTTAGCCATTAAATCTAGTAATCATCCGTCTTGACATTGCTACCTGATCTGTGTTCTGGTCTACAGACATCCAATAAGTGTTATCGTACAATGAGTTCTTACTATATACTTTTGATTCGTCCTAGTTTTTGGCCTCTGATTACATTTTATTGGATTTTTGTATAAATCTGTAATCCATCTTTTTTGTCTTACGGCTTGATCCCTTTCTTTTTTTTGTTCAGTGGCTCCCTTTGCTAGATAGCATGATGAGAAGTCCTAAGTTTTGAAAGAAAGAACGGAACGAGGTTTGGATCTGGCAGTGTGCAGCTGCTATTGGAATACTGGGATCAGTTAAACCATTGTGGTTCACCCACTGTGTGTGTGTGTGTGTGTTGATGATGGTGTGTGTGGTGTGGTGTGTGTGTGCCTTGTGTAGTGTGGTGGTGTGTGTGTTGTGTGCTGTGTGTGTGTGTGTAGTGTCGTGGGTGTGTGTGTGTGTGTGTCTGGGGAGACATTGATGTTTAGAGGACACCTGGATGTTGTTTCCCACTATGAACAACACACACACACCACCACCGAATAGCTTTTAATGGTCTGCCTAATACAACGGTATTTTAAGTTAAGAGATATGATTCCTTAAGGACTGACCTATGAGAAGACCCATACACTGAAAGTAAAAAACTGGACAATCCCCTGAATCGTTCGTTTAAACTGATAAGCTTTTTTTTTTTTTTTAATCGAACAATTACTCTCAGCTCACCACTGGAAACACACTCCGTTTCGCCATGACACTTTTCACACCCTTAAAACATAAATCTTTCCACCACTTCCCTATTTACAAACAAACACCTTAAACCTACCTTTGTGAAGCTATTGGACGTTAAACTTCTCACACCTGACCTTACCAGAGTGCCAGAATCACGACTACCCGATCACCATCTTTGATGCTTTCAACAGTTTTACATGAATCTTATCTAACCAACCGTATTTTTGCTTCAACCAGAAGCTACAAATAGCTGACAGTCTGCTACTATTCCTTTCTTCCAATGTTCACACTCTGCTTTTCCCCTGTTAGGTAAAGATAAGCACAGTTAGCTGAGGTGATTTGTCCTGTCAGGGGTTATTAGACTGAGTGTTGGTCCTGAGGCGGTAGTTAGCTGGTGATTTCACGGGTATAAGCGGTTTGGTTCCTTCAGGGTATTAGCTGAGATTCAGGGTCAGTTAGCTGAGTGTGGTCCTTCGGTAAGTTAGGCTGAGTGTTCAGGGGTAGTCGATGAGTGTCAGGTAGTTAGCTGAGTGAGGATTTGTGAGAATGTTATACGTTCTTCATGGGAATTCTGTTTGTACTGTGGTTTGTTGGGCTGTGGGTGTGTGGTGTTGAGTGTGTGTGTGCTGGATGTGTGTTTTTGTGTGGTGTGTGTGTCGTGTGTGTGATAGTCGTGTGTGTGTGTAATTGAAACGGCAGTGTGTTTCTATGTCCAAGTGTCTATCATAGCTAAGGTTCTGTTCTCTCAACAGCTTAACAGGGTTGGCTGCTGCAGGAGACAATTTCCAGCACTTCACTGCACACAACACACCCACACGTCACTTTGCTTCTTCTGTCTCTCGCCCGTCTCTTCTCTCTCTCTTGCTTCACACCTACGTTTGGAAAAAGTGATTGGTTGTGTGGTAAACGATGACATGTTTTTTGTGATAGTCCTTTGAATCAGCCATCTGTAGTGTTCTATTACTGACAGTCTGCGACTTATCTGTTCCGGTCATCGAGTGACCTTTATCTTACTGACCCCAGGAGTCAAGTGAGGCCCTTTATCTAGCCACGCAGAGGTCAAGTGATGCCCATTTTCAATTACGACCCATGGTAGTGAGGCCCTTTTCCTAACTGGACGTATCAGATGAGGCCTTCTATTCTACTACCCCATGATCATAGAGCCCTGTATCTAACTGACCCGAGTTCAGGCATAGGCCTTTATACTGACCCACGCGTCAATAGTCCTTTATTTCTACCGGTGTAGGCTTTATCTACTTACCCCAGGTCAGATGACCCCTTAATGTCTCACGGACCCCAGATCGATTGAGTCCATTTTATCTCTCACTTACAACAGATCATCGTAGCCTTATCCTTAGTGCATACAATCGAACCGTGAGAGTGGCAACTCACTACCCCAGACACTGAATGGCCCCTTGGTCATTAGTAACGCCATTCTAACGAAGTGGGGCCTCTACGAGGGCACGATGCATCGGACCGTACTAGGGTCGCGTCTGTGTGCCCCCACACAGCGCGGTCCTGCACGCCATATTACGTGAGCTATTCCACGTCAGCCGGTCTTCCTGGATCAGACGTCATGATGCCACTTCAGGTAAACGACGATAGGAGTAGCCCATTCCAAAGACGGTGGTTTCCCTTATTTGGTTTATAGCTCGCCGGATTCATTTTCGAACCTCTCCGTCAGATAGCCTGCATTCAACATCAATGTTACAGTCTTTATTTCAAATTACATAGAAGGTCCAATAAGTTGTACTGAGGTTGTTTTTGATGAACATGACTAGGGGATTTATTTCTAATGATCAGATCTAAACTACATTGTGAAAGCCTTCTTAATCTTGACGACCCTATATGTAAGCTTTTTGCCCTTACCACTATGCCCCAAGCCTGGTGAGTGAGATCGCAGTGATGCTCAGGGGGAAAGGCGGACGGATAACAGTTAGGCCTTAATCACTAATCTCTTACCATGGCCCTCTCTCTCTCGCTCTCGTCTCTCTCTCTCCTCTTTCTCTTCGAATTTTCATCTCATTTCTCTCATCTGTCTACAATTTCTCTGTACTTCCTTTTTTTCTCATCTCCCCCACTCTCTCTCTCTACTCTTCTCTCCCCCCCTTCTCGTTCATTTTCTCCGTGGCGCATACATCCAGTTTGAAAGTGTTGAATTCTGACGAAAAGGTTTACACTGAAGAAAAGAAAGTACCTAGTTATCTTTTTTTTTTCTTGGTTTTTTTGGCAATTGCGACTAAATTGGAAATTGCTTTCCTTTTAACTGGGAAATGTTTAAATTGACATTCTAAAATCGGGGTGTTATTTTTATATTCTCTCTATATCTTCGCCATTTTTTTCTGTCTCCTCGTCTGGTAAAACTTGCTTTACTTAGTTAACCTATGGATCGTGATCCTAACACATGCTGTGTGGGCCACTGCTGATCCATCTTCCTTAGCACCTATTGGATGACTGGTTTAACAGAAGAAAATAAGTCTTCAAACGCCTATACATCCCACTTTCAATGCGAAATTGGGTAAATCTACCCAGTAGTTGAGAAAAAAATACCTCGATTTATACACACTATTATAAATGACTTATTCTTTTTGTTTATTATGTGCTAATAATAATGTTCTATATATACTTCCCACAGAGGGTGATCCCCCTCCTCGGTGTCGCGGTATAAGCATGCATTCTCTCCTGTTGAGGGCTCGTCTTACTATGGAATTGTTGTCCACTTACAACGTTAACCCATTCTGAGCTTTGTGGATAAGATGCAATTGAATACATTTCCGAACCTATGGAGGTAGGCAAAACAACTTTGCCTCCAGAACTTCGAGTTAATATTTAGTATGGCAAATTATACCCTCATAATACGTTATGCTTTGATATTTGTTATTGCTATAATACCCCTTTTGTAACCGTTTCCGTGTGCGTAGAACTGTTTTTGGTCGAATCTTGTCAACTTTGGGCAGCCATCTACAGATCAATATGTCTGATTCAAATGTATTTCGTTATAGCTGTCTTTATTTACGGCCATTGTTTCGTGATAATCTCCAAAAGTGTTTTGCGTTGCTACAGAGAACCCAGCCTAAAACTCGCCAAATTCGAAGCAAAAGCGACATGCGAGGGTGTAGGAAGCACGCCGGTCCTTGCCTAGAACAAACTCGCCTTTAGAAGATGCCTCAGACCTGAGCGAAGCAGGAACCTCCAGAAGGTTTAAGCCAGGACTTGATGGGTGGCAGTCCATCTTCTGCTCGTGCGCCTGGTGTTTGTCTTGCGTGGGACATTATGTTGATCAGAATCATGGGGCGTTCAAGACTTGATTCATATAGCTTTCTTAGATAGCGAATGATCCTCGCCCGGCATTGTCAAGATCTTGATAATTCATCTACCTGCTCCCTCTGGTCGCTCGTCAGAGCCATTTGACCTACGAAGCAGACCGGGTGCAAAGCTGTTCACAGGGGGTATAGTGACTTTGGGAAGCTCCCCTACGTATGTGTGTGACTCTCAGATACTTATTAATCCCACATGTATTACCTTGTGGCTGGGGTTGTTGTGTGTCATTGACGTCGTATCCAGCGATGCTTTGCTTTGGGCTGGGACCGATTGCTTCCTTGATACAAATAACCGTGCTGAATGAGCTGTTGAAGTGTATCCCCGAAAACTGCGATTAAGACTTAGCCACCTTGCTGCACCGGTTCTTTGGACACAAAACCTGGCACCTACTACCAACCCCGTTCAAACGGCACTTCAATTTAGTGTTAGTCTCCCTGTTCGTTCCCTGCAGCATATGTAGCAGCGAGTTTACTTAATCCCACAACGTAAGTCCATCTGTGTCTTTTACATGTTTCTCGGTACCTGCTAGTAAAATATTAGTCGTCTTTAAACCCCGTCTATCGCCCTCCCCTTCTCATCGCTTGTACACTATGAGTTTAAAGCTGGATTATTAAACTGCACCATCAATAATTGGTAGCTTGTATTGCTTTATCTTGTCAAAACCTGACTATCACCTGTCTAAGCCCTCCATCCGCTGCTGGAATCACAGAGTAGGCTTAGTGGTGTAGTCTATTAATCATGTTTTGACCTTGCTCAACACATCCTGTTTCTGTTTTGTAGCCAGATTGCTTAAGCGCCTTGTGTTAATTTTGGTACGAAAGGGTAACATCCATATGTTTGCTGATCCGCAAATTCAAACCTGTTTCTGATTTTATAAAGCTAAGCATGTATTGTCGAGTACTGATTACGAGACCTCTCGATGGCAACTCAAACACCTCTTGAAAAACTTTCTGTAGTGTCTACCATTTAACAGATAGACACTCTTAGAGTGTCGATTGACGCATCTGACCGACGTTCGTGACCCGATGACTAATTTTTTGAAACTCCACTGGAAATAGGTTGACGCTTATCGATGGCTCAAATCCCCATTCTTTCCGATCGATAGTAATGATTGCGCCTGACCCTTAAATCCACGTATTAACCAATGGGCACATATCTGTAAGATTAAGCATACGGCTGTTTTGTTCTCTCCTACTTGATTACCTTATAACTTTAACGAGGGTTAGCCCGTGTGCAGTGTAGACACAAGATGACAACCCCTTGTTAATATCGTTTCATCGTACTTGGTGTCCTTAGGAACAGTCGACCCTTTTGTATCAGCCGCCGAACAGTTGCGCTGTTCAATGGGTCTAGAACGACAGATTATTTGTTGATCATTGTCAACTCGGAGTGTAGTCTCCTCGATATCCTGTCAGACCTCTTTCGTGGTTACGTGGTCCCAACGCGATCAAGCCACTAGACCATACTGCCCTCCCGTAACCGCTAGGTGGTTCACCAATCCGTCTCCTACACTCTATCCCACTAGCTACCTTGCGATCTCCCTAGCACTTCAACCATCTTGATGCCTACCTGCCGCTCTTCTTGTTAGCACTTCATCACCATAGGCCCTTAGTTTGCCTTTCCTGTGATCCACGTTCAGCATCTCTAAGCTCTTCTTGTGTAGATTAAGCTGCGCTCCCTTACACCGCCTTTCTCACCAGATAGGTCTACCAAGACTCTGGTGCCATGACACGCTCGCGACTCAGAGTCAGACGTCTAACCACTAGGCGTCCCTGCTCAACCGTCCCTACACTGTGCTAGAACCCTTCTATTTAGGCCAGATATTGATGGTTCTGCAGCTCCTACACCTCTAACCACTAGTTTAGGGATTACACCCTGCCGTCCCGGCATTCAGTTCTTCTACACTCTAATTGAGTGTCCACAATAGGCGCTACCCTGTCGCCCCAACACCAGGTCTAACTCACTGGGTTATTAACCGTTTGCACGTCCGTACCTCATCCGACCATGCCTTATACGTAGGCGCACCGTTCTTCATAGAGTGATATGTGTTGCCCTCACTGGCAGTTCTAACCTATAGGCTACCTGCGTCCTACACCGTCTAACCGACTAGAATGAGCCTGCGGCGTTGCTCGCCTACACTGGTCTATACATACTAGTTATTATACTACCTTCGCCCGCTCCCTTCCACTTAACCAAGAGCTAGCTATGGTTAAGATGGCTATCTCTGTCGCCCTACACTTCAACCATAGTGTCCGATAACCCTGCACCGTTCCCCCTAACGCGTCTAACCCACTGAGGCTAACCAGCCGGGTCACGTTAGTCCCACTGTCCTTCCCTTCCTCCTATGGTCTCTGTCCCTTCTTAGGCCACGCCACTATACCACCTTACCTTAACCACTTTTATAATATAGGCTCACCTTGCACCGTCCCTTACACTCTAACACCTAGCGATTTACCTCTTATGTCAGCTGCCGTTCCCCTACACTCTACCACGTGGGATTAAAACCTGCCGTCCCCTCACACGTCACTTAACCACTAGCTCTAGGTCCATTCAGAGATCAGTACCTTGGTCAGCGTTTCCCTTGCTCATTCTAACCATGCTATGTCAGCTACATATATCTCAATGTTCCTAAGGCGAGGGGCCTTGCCGTCCCTACACATATGCTTAACCACTAGCTACCTAACCTTCCGTCTCTCCCTCCATTCTAACCCACTACTTAGAGTTCTGATGCTACCTGCCGTCCCATCACTCTAACCACATATGGTTGAGGATTACCTGCTGTTCCCTACATCTCTAAACACTTAATAAATACTTTCGCTCGATCCTCCTGCCGGGTCCGCTGTTACACTCTTAACACTAGACTACCCTGCCTCTCTCTCTTCCACTCTTTAGACCACATAGGCTACTCTACTGACGCTACCTGCCCCCCAGACACTTCTAATTATACCACTTTTAGCTATGGTGGTTATTTGTGAGGCTAACTGTACTGTCTTCCCTTACACTTCTAAATCCACTATAAGATGTCATAATACCTGTCTCTCTCCTCCACAACTCCCTCTAATCCAGGCCATATGGCTTCTTTAATACCCGAGTTTTAGTACTCTGCGTGCCCTCTTCCCGAGTACTCCCTTACATCCTTGTTATTCAAACCTAGATGGACCGGCGCTCCTGTGCCGCCCCCTCCACTCTAACTCACTAGTGCTTACTCTCGCCGTCCCTCAACTCTAACCATATCTACTGCCTGTCCCTAACACTACCTACACCATTTAGTCTGGCTCCATCTCTTCATACGTACGCGCTCCCATCAAGGCTTTTATACCGGCGTTCGTCTTGAACTCGTTCATTTTTCCCATCTGAACTGATTCAACAAAAATAATTTTCGAAGCGCCTCCCTTCCACTTCAAAACACGCACTGTCCAATCCAACATCAAGGGTGAGCCTACAAAATTTAATATTATCACCCACATCAACAAAATTTGTGGACTTCATGAATGACACGACGCTGGACTACATTTACTGCCTCTTACACACAGACTACGTCATTTCGGTTTGTCACAGTTCTTACACAACATATGCCTAATCGATATGGGGTCATAAAAATTGTTGTTACAGTTCGTGTATGGGCTCACCAATGTTCTACTCAATCAAGCTACAGTATGGCGTGTCAATGTTCTAACAACTAGTATGTCGGTGCCATCATTTATCTCTTTAGCCACACGCGACGTCTGTCATCTGCGTCTGTCAATTCTGTCATCACAGCACATGCTTCACCGTTAACATGGGGTCCAATTGTATGGCTATCACAATCACGTGCACTACCTTTTTTCCTTATCGGGCGGTCTATAGCGGTTGTCTTCTTACACAATCCATTATGTCCTGTTATATGAGGTCCCTATCATGTGTCTATCACCAATGCCCACGTTATTAATCCCGCTCTTATGCAGGTCTCGTCCTCCATGTAGTTCTCACCATAAGCTTCGTATGAACTGACGTCTCAATACTTCTACTACAAGCTATACCTATGGGATCACATATCTACACCTAAAGTCACACGATATGGGTCATGCTCTACACAGGCTAGGCGTATGGGCTTCATACTCTACATCGAACTACGTATGGTTCAATCACCTCTACACAAACAGTACGTATGCGTCACACTCTACCAACAAGCTCGTTATTGGGTCAATTACTCAGTACCCAAGCCTACGTATGGGGTCATGCTCTTGAACAAGCCTTACGTATGGGGTCCATCTCTTACACACGATACGTCATATGGGAGTCATACTTCGTACAAGCTACGTATGTCAATTACTCTACAAGCTACGTATGAGTCGTCAATACTTCTCACAAGCTACGATATTCTCCTGGTCAATTCTTACACCAAATACGTAGGGTCATTGCTCTGCTCTTACAACAAGACGTATGGGGTCTATACTCTACCACAAGCTCACGTATTGGGTCAATGCCTCACTGCTCACATCAGCTACGAATGGGGTCATATACTCTACACAAGCTCATCGTATGCGTCATGCCTCTGCTACTACACAAGCACGTATGGCCGAATACTCACACAAGCTCGTATGAGTCAATGCTCTTACAACACTAACCGTCCTTAGGGTCAATGTATCTAACATTGTTCTACGTATGGCGGCCTAATGCTCTACACAAGCTACGTATGGGTCCATAGTTGCTTCTGCTCTACCACAAAGCTTCACGACTATGGATCCTGGTCAATATCATTCTACACAAGCTTTACCTATGGGAGCTCAATGCTCTTAACAAGCTTATCGTATGGGGCAGAGTGTCTCCACAAGCTACGAGTATGGGTCTCAATTGCTCTACACAAGCTACGTTTTTAATGGGTACTCTCTTATGCTTACTAGCAAGCTTTACTTATGGTCATGCCTCTCACAGCAAGAGTATTGGGTCTATAGCTCCAACATACATTGGGTTCACCATGCTTCACAAGCTTATCCGTTCTGGCTTGTTCCAATGCTTACACCCAAGTCACACTCTTACCGGTGAATCGTACGAATGTTCTACTACAGGCTACGTATGGATCTCCATATGCTCTCACACAAGCTACGTATGGCCCGTCAATGTCTTCACACAAGCACATCAGATAGCGCTCACGAAGAATTGACACGGTAACCGGCTAGGTAGAAATAGCATGTCAACATTTGATTCTATTACATTTAAAAAAATATATATTTAACATAGTAAAACACAGCATTTTTCACACAGATTTTTCACCCCTTTGCCGTCGCTGGGGTCCTTTGTGGAACTTTTGTTCCCCGCGTAAAATCCAGGACACTACATAGGGCTGATGAGAGGCACGCAGTCACACACAGCATTGGTGTTAAAGGATAAACAGTCCATAAACTCTAGACATAGTTCACTACAGGACGGTCACAATGATAAGAATAAAAAACCCATTAAATACCCAGTATAAATGAAATCTATTACATCCCATTGCAAAATAAACAACAATAAAAATCAATGTTCTTTTCTTCTTTTCTTTCTTCCAGTTGTTAACCCTTTCCTTTCTAACAAAAAACAGAGAGATTGAATCAGAACTATATTAAAAATAATAATGATCATTATATTCTATAATCCTTATTTTATATTCCTAGCCCTTCTCTGAAGGTTAAGAGTCCTCATTGTTCCCCACTGTGTTTTTGGGTTATAATCATTTGTAACTATAGAGTTCTCT
>NW_019945159.1:12914-15611 GCF_002910315.2 Salvelinus sp. IW2-2015
CATTGACCCCATACGTAGCTTGTGTAGAACATTGACCCCATACGTAGCTTGTGTAGAGCAGTACAACACCGTCGTGTTCATGATAGTCTCCCATTTTGATGTGGGTGATATATTATTTTGTAGCTCACCCTTGTTTGGTCTGGACAGTCGTGTTTTAGTGAGGGGAGCGCTTCGAAATTGAGCACGTCCGCGACAGAGTTCAGACGACGGCCGGTAAAAGCTTGTGGACGTCGTAGAGCCAGCTAGTGGTTAGAGTGTAGGGACGGCAGGTAGTCTAGTGGTTAGAGTGTAGGGACGGCAGGTAGCCTAGTGGTTAGAGTGGAGGGGCGGCAGGTAGCCTAGTGGTTAGAGTGTAGGGACGGCAGGTAGCCTAGTGGTTAGAGTGTAGGGACGGCTGGTAGCCTAGCGGTTAGAGCGGCAGGTAGCCTAGTGGTTAGAGCGTTGGGCCAGTAACCGAAAGGTTGCCAGATCAAATCCCCGAGATGACAAGGTAAAAATCTGTCGTTCTACCCTTGAACAAGGCACTGTTCCCCTGAACAAGGCACTGTTCCTAGGCCGTCATTGAAAATAACAATTTGTTCTTCTGACCTGCCTCGTTAAATAAAGGTAAATAAAGTGTAGAAAAAAGCCACTTTTACATGTCCCATGTTATGGAATAGGCGCAAACTTTATATCATCGGAAAGATGGGGATTGAGCTGGATTAAGTCAACTATTCCATATTCAAAATTACGTCACCGTGTCACGAACCGGTGCGTCAATCGACTCTAGGAGGTTTTATAACACACCAGAATGTCTTTTCAAGAGGTGTTGAGTGTTCCCGAGAGGTCCGGTCTCAGTACTGACATACATTTGCTTAAAAATCAGAAACAAGGTTTGAATATTGCAGTCCATCAATGATTCCCGACCAAAATTACAGCGCTTAAAGCAATCTGGACAAAAACAAAAGGAGTGTACAAAACATTAAGAACACCTGCTCTTTCCATCACATAGACTGACCAGGTGAATCCAGGTGAAAGATATGATCCCTTATTGATGTCACTTGTTAAATCCACTTCAAATCAGTGTAGATGAAGGGGAGGGAGACGGGTTAAAGAAGTATTTTTAAGCCTGGAGACAACTGAGACATGGATTGTGTATGTGTGTCATTCTGAGGGTGAACGGGGAAGACAACATATTGAAGTGCCTTTGAACGGGGTATGGTAGTAGGTGCCAGGTTTGTGTCAAGAACTGCAACGTTGCTGGTTTTTTTCCACACTCAACAGTTTCCCGTGTGTATCAAGAATGGTCCACCACCCAAAGAACATCCGGACAACTTGACACAACTGTGGGAATTATTGGAGTCCACATGGACCAGCATCCCTGTGGAACGCTTTCAACACCTTGTAGGGTCCATGCTCTGACGGCCCAGAGGGAAGGTTGATGATTATAATCTGACCCTGCAGGTCATCTATGAACGTTTGAACATCTTGGCCCCATGTTCTGTAATAATCTCCACCCGGCACAGCCAGAAGAGGACTGGCCACCCCTCAGAGCCTGGTTCCTCTCTAGGTTTCTTCCTAGGTTCTGGCCTTTCTAGGGAGTTTTTCCTAGCCACCGTGCTTCTACACCTGCATTGCTTTGCTGTTTGGGGTTTTAGGCTGGGTTTCTGTACAGCACTTTGAGATATCAGCTGAGGTAAAAACAGCTTTATAAATACATTTGATTGATTGATTGTAAAGGCCTTGCCTTGACAAATTGACAAAGTTCTACGGGCAAAATATTATAAATATAATATAATAATATAAATATTGCAACTTAATATTAGTTCCTAATGTTTTGCACACTCTGGTCGAATTTTATTCCAAATGATTTACAGCTGTAATGGCTTTTAGAGCCGCTTCCACCAAGGATCACCTCTGTGGTGTAAAGACATACACCATCAAGACATTTTCTGGGTTATTTATTTCTTCATTTATTAATTTAGAAAATATTATAAACTTTTTCTTTTAAAATGTGGCACAGGTTATATAAATTAGCAGAGAAAAAAATGGAAATGTAATCCTTTTAAGATGTCATTTTAAGACTTTCATTAGGCCCTGAACAGTTCAACTAGTACTACTGTAGATTCAGTTCCAACGGGATGTAACTGCCCTGAGAAGATGAGAGAGAGAGGGGGAGAGAGAGCGAAGAAGAGAGGGGGGAGAGAGAAAGAGAAAGAGAGAAAGAGAGAAAGAAAGAAAGAGAGGAAAGAGAGAAAGAGAGAGAGAGAAGAGGAGAGAGAGAGAGTCCATGTAGAGCTATATAATCCTTAACTGTACTCCCTCCCTGCCACTAGGGAAGCAGTAAAGCTGGGCAGAGGAAGATATAGAAATAAACCCCATCATGTCATCAACAACACCCCATCTTAGTACAGATTTGACCTTCGATGTAATTTGAATAAAAACCATGTATTACATGTGTAATGCAGGTATTCGGAGAGTTGGAAAACCGCGAGGCTATACCCACAAGAGGGAAGACACCTCTTGTGAATCTACTCTATGTCGTCTTAGTACCAAATAGGCATATTGACCAGGAAGCCCTACGAGGTAATAGCATAACCCATCTGAGACGCAGACCTAGTCCCACGTCTCACCCCCCCTTCGTACCTCTTAGCAGCAGGGTGATGCTACCATTTCCTACCGATTTTGTAGAGAACGACCCCAGAACTCTGATCGTAA
>NW_019945159.1:16069-38844 GCF_002910315.2 Salvelinus sp. IW2-2015
GACATAGAATACACAACAGCCGTTTCAATTACACAACACACACACACACACACCACACACACACACACACACACACAACACACCACATCACACGCACCACACACCACCAACACACACACACACACACACAACCACACACAACACACAACAAACAGTCAATTCCCAATGAAGACGTATATACAGTTCCTCCAAATCCCATCAGCCTAACTACCTGACATACGACTACCCCTGAACACTCAGAACACCCTGACCCAACTATACCCTGAAGGACCAACACCTCAGCTAACTGACCCTGACACTCAGCTAATACCCTGAAGGAACCAACACCGCTTACTACCCTGAAACACTCAGCTAAACTACCGCCTAAGGACCAACACTCACTAACTACCCCTGACAGGACCAAATCACTCAGCTAACTGTCTTATCTTTAACCTAAACAGGGAAAAAAGCAGATGTGAACATTGGAAGACAAGGGAATAGTACAGACTGTCAAGCTATTTAGCTTCTGGTTGCAAAAATCACGTTGGTTTAATAGATTCATTAAACTGTTGAAAGCATCAAAGATGTGATGGTAGTCGTGATTCTGGCACCTGGTAACGGTCAGGTTGAAAGTTTTACGTCCCCAATAACTTCAAAAGGTAGTTTAAGGTGTTTTTTGTAATAGGTGAAGTGTGGAAATGATATTATTTTGTTTTAAGCGGGTGTAAAGTTCATGGCAACGAGTGTGATTTCCAGTGGTGAGCTTGACACAGAGTCCAATTGTTCCCGATTAAAAAAAAAAAAAAAGCTTTCAGTTTAAACGAACGATTCAGGATTGTCCAGTTTTTACTTTCAGTGTATGGCTTTCATGTCAGTCTTAAGGAATCTATCTCTTAACTTACAATACCGTTGTAGTTAGGCAGACCATTAAAAGCTAATTCGTGTGTGTGGTGTGATGTGTGTTGTTCATACGTGGGAAACAACATCCAGGTGTTCCTCTAAACTCAATAGTCTCCCCCCACAAACACCACACCCACGACACTACACACACACACACACACACAACACACACACCACAACACACACACACACACACACACACACACACACACACACACACACACACACACACACACAGTGGTGAACCAGAACAATGGTTTACTGATCCATATTTCCAATAGCAGCTGCACACCTGCAGATACACAAACCTCTTTCGTTCTTTCTTTCTAAAACTTAAGGGACTTCTCATCTTTCTAGAAAAGAGCCACTGCAACAAAAAAAAAAGAAAAAGGGATTCACCTTAAAAAAAAGAGATTACAGAATTATACAAAATCCAATAAAATGTAATCAGCCCAAAAAACAGACGAATCAAAAGTATAATATGTACAGAACCTCTTGGTAACACTTCATTTGGATAGTCTGTAGACCAGACACAGATCAGTAGCATGTCAACGATCTACTAATCTTAATCCTAACCCTTATTCTAATCATTTTGCTTATCAACAAAGAGTTTTGTGGATAGTCCATCTGTAGATGGTCATGCTATCTGGACTATCCAAATAAAATGGGAGCAAAATCTTACCTAGCCTACAGTAGAAAAAATAAATGCTTTTAAATGTATTAATACAACTCTCAGATTACTTTAAAACAGCCGTTAAAAAATACCTTTCTTTCATAAAACCTCCAATCTCCCTGTTGCTGTTCTTCAATCCATGCACCTTGGTTACGTGTCAAATGGCACCCTATTCCCTGCACAGTGCACTACTTTTAAACAGAGACAAAAGTAATGCACTAAATAGGGTGCGTAGCCTAGCAACAGACAGTCCACTTCCTTAGTGACCTTTACTCGCGGGTGAAGGCCTTCTTCTGATTGGCTCGTACGACGTCGTCGGGGGAGGGCGTGTCGAAGGTGAAAGGGGTTATGGGTAAGAGGGGCATCTGTTCTTTAGCTTTGACCAGCTGGGTCTGTGTTCCGTACAGAAACGCCGGGTGACCCCCTCCACTGACCTCTAACCTCAGATCTCCCACAGCCTTCATCATCATCATCCTCCTCCTCCTCCTCTTCCCCCGGCTGGGCGCACGCACCGACAGGGTCAGGGCGAAGACGGACGGTCGGGCGAACACAGAGGAACGTTGGCGGTGGTGGTCTGACCGCACGGCGACCGCGGACGGCGAGGAGAGGCCTTTGTCGTGGCGACGCGCGAACAACGCTCCACCGTGGGACGACTGGGCCATGAGCACGCTTAGATCAATACTCTGATCACCCCGCGGTGGGTGGAGACTCAGGGGAGTGTGTGACAAAAGGGGGCGGGGTTTGTCTCTGACTCCACCCTCTTGGATACTTCTTGGCTGTGGTTTCCCCGGTGACAGGAGTGCGGCGAGGGAGAGTGATGGTGGGGTTTCGGAGGATGTTCTGGTGTGGTGCTGAGAGGCTAGTTGAGAGAGCTTCCCCAGTCGGACTGGAGGTGGTTCTACCTCTGCCTGCTGCCCGTCTGGGTCCGCTGCTGACACCGTGCTTACTGGCTGACGGCGAGAGGCCAACAGAGACAGAGAGAGGACGTGAGGTTCTGGTGTTGTCGTGATCTGGGTCTGGGGGAAACAGTGTGTGTTCAGAGGTCCTGGGGATTGTTGGAGCTGGGACAGGGAGCGTGTGAGAGCTGGCGCTGGTCCGGCGGGGGTCTGAGTTGTGTTGCCGTGGGCAATGGGGATTGAGCTGTTCCCGTGGAGACCGGGGAGTGTTCTGTAGAGGGTGGGGCTGCTGTTGGAATGTTCCTGGATCAGCTCAGCCAATGACGGGCTTCCTTTTGGATCCGCCCCCTTAGCCCCTCCCCCAGACCCTATCTCCATTGGTCGGCTGCTCTGGAGGACGGAGCTCAGGCTGCCGAAGGAGGGAGAGGCCATATTGGCGCCCGGAGCTGTCAGTTTGGGGTTGCCTAAGGACAAGCTACCCAAAGAGGAGGCAAGGTGGCCGGGGGGACTCGTAGCCATGGGGGCGGAGTTGGAGTTTAACAACGCTAGAGTGCCCAATGAGAGGCCAGAAAGAGCAGCCAGTGGAGATGAGGACAGTGAGGGGAGTCCCGCCCTCTGACTCTTCTGATCATGCTCAGACATCAACTGGGCCAGGCTGCTGCTGCTCCCCGCCTCGGCAACAGTCGCCGAGGGCCTTGCGGAACCCGCCGCGAAATTCAGAGTCGAAGTGGAGAGGTTGTGAGTGTCATGACAGCGACCTTTCACGGGCCGAGCTCGGAGGTCACTAAGGTTCAGGGGATCGGCAGATGGACGTATAGCTGGTCTGAGTACAGTGTCAGAGTTGGATAGGCAGGCTCCTTACCTTACCAAGAGTTGAGAGAGGAGGATGGGTCAGGACATCAGAGGGGGGGGGTGGAAGAGAGAGAGAAGAGAGAAGAGAAGAGAGAGAGAGAGAGAGAGAGGAGAGAGAAGAGAGAGAGAGAAGAGAGAGAGAAGAGAGAGAGAGAAGAGAGGAGAGAGAGACGGGAGAGGAGAGAGAAGAGAAGAATGAGAGACAGAGAGAGAGAGAGAGAGAGAGAGAGAGAGAAGGAGGAGCAGAGAGAGAGAGAGAGACAGAGAGAGGAGAGAGAAGAGAGAGAGAGAGAGACAGAGAGAGAGAGAGAGAAGAGAGAGAGAGGAGAGAGAGAAGAAGAAGAGAGAGAGACAGAGAGAGAGACAGAGAGAGAGAGAGAGAGATGCATTTCGTTACAATGTGTTTTAAGTGATGAGTAGGAGGAGCACCTTGGTGCATTTCTTTAACAGTCTTCAACAACTACATCCCTGTGTCCAGTTACTCTAAGGGTAAAATCCAAGCTTACAAAGCACAATAAGTAAGGTGATCGTCATTCCCCCCTGCTCTACGGTCCAGGCATACCTTTCTTTGGTGGTGGGGTGGCTGATGCCTCCTGATTGGATCTTGGTGCCGCTGCCATCTCCTTATTGGCTCGCTGCGGCAGTGGTCCTTCCTTATTGGCTCCCTGGGGCAGTGGTCCTTCCTTATTGACTCCCTGGGGCAGTGGTGCGTCCTGATGGGTCTTAGCGGACCGGGGCGGGGCACCGGTGCTCTCGTCTGATAGGATGGTTTCCAGGGCTCTCTCGGGGTCGAAGGCGCACTGCAAGGCAACCTGGGTAAGGACAGACTCTGGCACTGTGTCACCGAGCACCTCACGCATCTGGTTCAGACGAGAGAACAGCTTGCCTGTGGAGACACATTACATTAGAAACATTTGAAATTGGTACATGGACACTCAGAGATAAAAAAAAGCACCTCACAAGACACACACACACACAAAGACACGCACGGACACACACACACGGACACACACACACGGACACACGGACACACACGGACACACACACGGACACACAGGGTTAGCGCTCTGTGTGTGTGTGTACCTTGGTCTAGGAAGAGAGGACGAGGCAAAAAATTATTTACTCCGCTCTAAATCACGCCCTGCGTGAGAAAAGCCATTATTTAGCATATGGAGATCTATGACAAGAGTGTAATGCCACGTGAGTCTTATTTGATGGAATAGACGTGTTATAATATTTAGGCCGGTACCAACGTACTGGTATAAGTGGATGCTCGTGGCATTCCCTCAACTTGGAGAAAAACTACTTAGTTGTACCTGTTTTTTTTTTTTTCACACACGTTATCTGCCCTCTCATTGGCTAGAATGGTCCCACCTGATCTCGCCTGCCTTCCAATCATTGAAGACATGTATTTCCATTGTCAGAGTGGTCACTCGGCTGTCTTTGTCAACATAACATATAATATTTAGTCTAGATTATTCCACGGAGGGCCTAGCGTCTGATGGTTTGGGTTTTTCCTTGCAATTAAGACAACAAGAGTTCCTTCCTAATTAGTGATGTTAATTAATCACGTAAACGGGAGGAGGGCAAACCAGCTGAAACTCTGCCTTCTGTGGACTGAGTAACACACGTGGTCTATGGAGTTGAGGAGGTTAGGGTTTAGAGGTTAGGGTTTAGAGGTTAGGGTTTAGGGGTTAGGGTTTAGGGGTTAGGGTTTAGAGGTTAGGGTTTAGAGGTTAGGGTTTAGAGGTTAGGGTTTAGAGGTTAGAGTTAGTGTTGAGTTTAGGATAGGTAGAGTTAGGTTAGAGTGGTTAGGGTTGGTTGAGGTTAGGGTTAGGTTTAGAGGTATAGGGTTGGTTAGGGGTTAGGTTTAGGTAGGGTTTAGATGAGTTTGGGTTAGAGTTTAGAGAGTGTTAGAGGTTAAGCAGGTTGCGTTAGAGTGTCAGGTTTAGGTTTAGAGTTAGGTTTAGTTAGAGGTTAGGTTAGGTTATTAGAGGTCTAGGTTTAGAGGTTTTAGAGGGTTAGGGTTTAGAGGTAGGGTGGTAGGTAGGTAGGTTTAGGTTGAGGGAAGAGGTGTAAGTAGTAGATGGTTAGGTTTAGAGTTTACGGGTTAGGGCTTAGGGTTTATAAGAGGAAGAGGTTTAGGTTTAGAGTAGTTATGTAGTTTAGTAAGATAACTGGTGATTTAGAGGTTAGAGTTCAAGGTACTCGTCTGATAGCTTGTAATTTGAAAAAGGGGCCACAAAGAATCTGGAATTCCCCCCTCACCAGGATTTAGCAGCCCCCATCTTGACGCGTTGACGTTTTTAGATTTTAATCTTTTCAAATCTACACATTCTTTCCCATGGGGCAGAGAGAAAAAAAAGCTGTTTGCGGCAATTCTACACATTTTGCCATAGGGAGAGAAAATATTTTGAGTTTTTAATTATGATATTGAGCGAAGACAAATGTCATTACTGTGATTACTATAAATTTTTAAACACTGGCCGCTAGACTAATTTACCATAACTACAATGTGTATCTGACACGGGCTAATTGAGTCACGTACACAGTGACTGACGTGAAGCAACTTGGTGATGCCAAGCAACTTTCTATTCTACTATTCTAACTGTCAGCAGGAAGTGAGACCTTCAACAGGAAGTTGAGACCAACAATCATGTTCCAAGTCTATCTAGGTTGTTAGCGCGTACCGTATTACAGCCCCACCACGCGACGGATCAAGAGTCTAAGGCAGTTCAAATTCCCAGGACCGTTAGTCACGGTGATAGCGCTTCTCCAAGCTCAGATGCCTGCTTGATGTCATTAGTAAGCCTACCAAACTTGCTAACTGCCTGGTACTCAGCACTCTATTGTCCCTCTAATCACTCTGACATCAATACAAAAAAACAGAATTCAAATTTGATATTGGGTATTGTGTGTTGTGTGTAGGCCACACAATAATATCTCAATGTAATCCATTTTAAAACAGGCTGTAGCAACGTGTAAAAAAGGCAAAGAGTGTGAATACTAATCCCTATAAAGTGCTTTACTTTTATTGTGCCCTAAGTTGGATCAGGGGCCTGGTCAAAAGTAGTGCACTATGTAGGGAATAGGATTCCATTTCACACCATGGCCTTACAGTTATAAAGTAATTGGGTAGTGTTCAGTGTGTACTGTGTACTAGGCCAGTGAGACAGACAGACCTGTAGCAGGGGAAATGCAGTAGCCATCATCAACAGACTGTCCATATACTTCCTCATCATCAAAGTATGCAAGGGGTGCAATTCAGGCAATAACACTAGCATACAAACACACACTAGCTAGGTCCCACAAACACACACACTTTAAAAAAAAACATTTTAGTCATTTAGCAAATACTCTTATCCAGACTGACTTACAGTAGTGAGTGCATAATACATTTTTCGTACTATTGGCTTTCGCACTTTTGGCTTTCGCTTTGCCGCCTCAGCAACTCTGCCTGGGTGTGAGCTTGGCCTTTTCTGGTGGACTCAGTACAACGTTTCAACAGAACAATTTTCTTACAATCAATGATGGGTAGATCTGGCTGGCTAAACTGTAAACGTTATTAGTTAGATCACTGGCTAGTTAACAATGCCAACCAGCTTCAGTTGCTGGAATTTTGGCAGCTTGATAGCTACCTAGCTAACCTCATTGGTAAACTAGCCAACCAGCATGATGGTTAAATACATTGAAAGTTAGAAAGAAACATTAGCTAATTTTAAACAATACCATTGACATATGCTTAAGACAGTTGTCCTAGCTTGCCAACTACGCTAATTACCTAGATGCCACCCATTAGCATTTACCGTTATAAGCATTTTGCTACACCCGCAATAACGTCTGCTAAATACGTGTACTGTATGTAACCAATACAATTGATTTGAGAATAGTCTGCAAGTAGACACGACATTGTTCTGTGTAATTGCGGGATATTATTTTTGTATTGAAAGAAGTATTTATTTGTTTATAATTTAAAAAAAATAGATTTTTATTTGACGTCCGAGTTCCAGTCCGCCCACACTAGTTGCTGCTTACCTCCGTCGTAAATCGTTGCGTTTAGTCGGTAAGGTTGTGGAACCTATTTCAAGTGACAGCCCGAAAAGGACACGACAGCAATAGTTACATGCTTTTCAAGCTAATGTTAGCCAATTTAGCTATCATTAGCTACCTAGCTATCGGACAGCAATAATGATATGCTTTTCAAGCTAATGTTAGCTAGGTAGCTAACGATAGCTATATTGGCTAACCAGCTAACGTTAGCTATATTGGCTAACCAGCTAACGTTAGCTATATTGGCTAACCAGCTAACGTTAGCTATATTGGCTAACCAGCTAACGTTAGCTACATTGGCTAACCAGCTAACGTTAGCTAACAACTTTAGGCCTTGCGTCTGCAGGCTGCCAGTAGCAAATTCAGAGCCTAACCTTCATCGTAGTTGCAGCCTCGGACATTTCTGTGCCGAGACATGTTGGTTTATAACTACGTCTCCTTTCGGCCCCTGTAGACGTGGTTTTCGGCTCAAGCGGGTTTATTGTAACTTGCGTCTCACTTTTCCGACAGCCACATTGACGTAGCTAGCTAGCTACACACACACTTCTGCGCAGACTCAGTAGAGTACAGCGGTTCAAAACCTCACAGAACGTCTAAACGCAGGTCGTGGATCAGTTTGTACTGCAAAACAATCCCAACTTGAATCTTTAGCGAGGAAAAAATATCAAACTCGTAATGCCATTTGGCCTGCTGAGTGAAACATTTTCAGTTGGCTTGGCCCACGCTACAGAATATCTGGAAATAAAATATTACGTTTATTCCATAATACATTCAATTTAGCTCATGATTGTAAACAACAACAAACATGCTTGTCAGCATCAAGCTGTTCTCGAAGACAATTATATTCTCTTATCAATCATTTCAAGAATCTCAAATAAATAAATATAAAACACATGTAGTTTCCAGACCATCCTCTTCTAGTTTAGATATGTAGGCTAGTGGCAAGGCCTCCACATTTTTTTTAGATACCACTACCCGAAGTACAACAAACCTCAACCATGTTTTTTCACATCTCTTATGTCTCACATTTATGAAATGGATGGTTGTGTACATTTTTTTAAACATTTTATTTTATTTAACGTTTATTTAACTAGGCAAGTCAGTTAATGAGAACAACTTCTTATTTACAATGACGGCCAACTAAAAGGCCTCCTGTGGTGACGGGGGTCTGGGATTAAAATAAATAAATAAATACAATATAAATATAGGACAAAACACACATCACAACAAGAGAGACAACACAACACTACATAAAGAGAGACCTAATAACAAATGACAACACAGCATGGTAACAACACAACATGACAACAACATGGTAGCAGCACAAAACATGGTGCAAACATTATTGGGCACAGTCAACAGCACAAAGGGCAAGAAGGTAGAGACAACAATACATCACACGAAGCAGCCACAACTGTCAGTAAGAGTGTCCATGATTGAGTTTTTGAATGAAGAAATTGAGATAAAACTGTCCAGTTTGAGTGTTTGTTGCAGCTCGTTCCAGTCGCTAGCTAGAGCGAACTGAAAAGAGGAGCGAACCAGGGATGTGTGCTTTGGGGACCTTTAACAGAATGTGACTGGCAGAACGGGTGTTGTATGTGGAGGATGAGGGCTGCAGTAGATATCTCAGATAGGGGGGAGTGAGGCCTAAGAGGGTTTTATAAATAAGCATCAACCAGTGGGTCTTGTGACGGGTATACAGAGATGACCAGTTTACAGAGGAGTATAGAGTGCAGTGATGTGTCCTATAAGGAGCATTGGTGGCAAATCTGATGGCCGAATGGTAAAGAACGTCTAGATGCTCGAGAGCACTCGAGAGCAATTTTACACAATGTGTAAAAATATTTTACTACAAAAGTGGTACAATTCATAGATATTATGACACACCACCTAAACTCAAAAAGTGCAGAATAATGTCTGGCTGGAGGGGGAGCGGACCACATAAAATCATGTATCCCAACATTGCAGGCTTTGATATTGCTCAAATGTGGACAGTTGTCTGCCCTACATGCAAAAATGGCAGTAGGAGATCATATTATTTTACTAGGCAAGTCAGTTAAGAACAAACTCTAATTTGCAATGATGGCCTACCCCGGCCAAACCCTAACGATGCTGGGTCAATTGTGCACCGCACTATGGGACTCCCAATCACAGCTGGTTGTGATACAGTCTGGATTTGAACCAGGGTGTCTGTAGTGACTCCCCTTTAGACCACTGCACCACTCAGGAGACCACAAGTGTGTCTTGGAAATATAGACCTGTAAACACAGAGATACAATTGGTGGAAATATCAACTATTAAAATTTACGATGAATGTAATATTTACTTTCCGGTGGCTGATTAATGGAGAACTTTCCAAGTCAAATGTTCTCTCATTCAGTGCTGTATGGTCCTGCCTGACTAAAATTCACACAGTTGCATGTATTTTTTGATGCTGTGACTATTGTTATCGCCTCTAAGGACAACAAGTGAGCTCAGACTGTCTTCGCCCTGGCCATATAGAGGCTTTTATTCTCTATTTTGGTTAGGCCAGGGTGTGACTAGGGTGGGCATTCTAGTTTCTTTATTTCTATGTTTTCTGTTTCTATGTTTTCTGGCCTGGTGTGGTTCTCAATCAGGGACAGCTGTCTATCGTTGTCTCTGATTGGGAATCATACTTAGGCAGCCTGTTTTTCCACCTTAGTTGTGGGTAGTTGACTTTGTTAGTGGCCTGTATAGCCCTAGTCAGCTTCACGGTCGTTTGTTGTCGTTGTCGTTGTCGTTGTCGTTGTCGTTGTCGTTGTCGTTGTCGTTGTCGTTGTTGTTGTTGTCGTCGTCGTTTGTTGTCGTCGTTTGATGTCGTCGTTTGTTGTCGTCGTTTGTTGTCGTCGTCGTTTGTTGTCGTCGTCGTTTGTTGTCGTCGTCTGTTGTCGTCGTCGTTTGTCGTCGTCGTTTGTCGTCGTCCTTTGTCGTCGTCCTTTGTTGACGTCGTTGTTGTTTCTTGTTGGTGACATTTAAAATAAAGTGAAATGTACGCTCACCACGCTGCACCTTGGTCCATTCCATATGACGTTCGTGACACAGACAGTGAAAAACTGTTTTTTCAGTCAAAGGATTCCTCTGTGGATGTTATAGGTTCAACCTCTTGCAATTACATTAGGTCTTTGTACATCTATTTTGGGGGACTTTTAGATGAATGATATTGCCTTTTGATTCTTAAAGAATATCATTCATAAATGCCCAATGAGCTTTGTTCAACTGTCGTATCCCATCAGAAGAGGTTTGTTGCTGTTTGCATGACGAACTGCAGCTTTTAAGTCCACACAGTCATTTTCTCTGAAGTGTGCTTCTGTCGTATTATTAGGAGTTTGGTCAGTGAACTTCAGCCTGGGTTTATGTAAACCAGTCTTTAGAAGGAGATTCCTAGCGGCACAGCGTTCTAAGGCACTGTATCTCAGTGCTAGGGGTGTCACTACAGACCCTGGTTTGATTCCAGGCTATATCACAACTGGTTGTGATTGAGAGTCCCATAGGGCGGTGCACAATTGACCCAGCGTTGTTAAGTGTTTGGCCGGGCTGTCGTTGTAAAATAAGAATTTTTTCTTAACTGACTTGCTTAGTTAAATAAAGGTTACATATATTTTTTTTAAAGGAGGTTGTTTAGGCTGCAGTGAGCCTGTGTTTGTGTAAACCAGCCTTCAGAAGGAGACTGTCTAATCATGTAGATGCTGCCTGCCCGAACACCTACACACCCACTGACCTGGCTGAACGATACGGTGATCACATAGTGATGAAAGACATGTACTAGATATCAATTCACCTTTTAATGAACAGGTCAACTGCATCAAAATGCCTTAAAAAAAAAATTATTTGCCATTGCCGGAACCCCTGGTAAAAGGTGATGATGATGGTGGTGGTGATGATGTAACAGCTAAATTACCACTGCTTGATAATGAACTGGGCAAGAGGTTTAAAACCTGGCTACAGTACAGTACACATCAATACCTCAGCCAACCTATAGTGATGTGTACTGTACTGTAGTCAGGTTTTAAACCTCAATGTGTAGGGACTTATTAAACAACCCCTCTCTTTCAGAAAGGATGAACATATCTGACAATTACATGCAATGGATTTAAAAACAACAAATAAATTGTAGTTCTTGCTTCTTCTTTTTTTTACACACTTGAACATTGAGACGTGTTTTTAAAAGGCTTAGGAACAATGACTCAAGAAATGACAAACTAAACGGTTCACAGCTGTGCAGTGCATTGAAACCAATACCACACACACACACGCGCCACAACACACGCACACACACACACACACACACACACACACACACCACACACACACACACACACACACACACACACACACACACACACAACACACAGAAGCTCCAAACCAGAACCACCTGTGTTCTTAAAGTGTGTGTACCCCCCCCCACCTCTTCCCCACACACACACACACCACACACACACACACCACACACACACACACACCACAAAGCCTTGAAAGGTCATGTACTATGTTGGTGTGAGCCAGCCCTGCCAGACCACCTGACACAAACACACACACACACACACACACACACAACCACACACACACCACACACACACACACACACACCACACACCACACAAACACACACATACACACACACACCACACACCAATGACACACAACACACACACAACCACACACACACACACACACACACACACACACACACACACACAACACACACCACACACACACACCACCACAACAAACATAACAACACCCAGGCAGAGACAGGGAATGGCACAAACCAAGTGACATCACTTTTTCCATCCCCCCTGGTTACACAAGTGTGTGTATGTGTGTGGGGGTGGGGATGAATCACTGTGGTGTCCTCCGATCAGATCTAGGTCTGTTGAGTGTCTACCCTGTATGGCTAAATATAGCTAGCAGAATACAGACAACGGAGTTAGGTAACATGGAGACCTTTACAATGAACAGCCTAGGTTCCAGGTGACGTTTGTCATAAAGTGGCCTAGATAGAGAGAAGGGTGGTGTGAGAGAGAGGGGGAACAAAATAGATTAATGAGAGAGAGATGGTGTGAGAGAGTGGAAAGCAAAATATATAATGAGAGAGATGGTGTGGAGAGGGGAAGCCAAAAGATATATTGAGAAGAGAGGCTGGTGTGAGAGATGGGAAACAAGACATTTAATGAGAAGAGAAGAGAATGTGAGAGAGAGGGGGGAACAAAGACAGATAATGAGAGATAGAGATGGTGAGGAGAGAGGGGAACAAAGACAGATAATGAGAGATAGAGATGGTGAGAGAGGGGGAACAAAGACAGATATGAGAGATAGAGATGTGAGAAGAGGGGGAGAACAAGACAGATAATGGAGATAGAGATGGTGAGAAGGAGGGGAGAACAAGAAAGATGAGGAACAAAGAATATAATAAGTTTCCTGTTTAAATGTCACATACACAAGTTACAGTGAAATGCCTTTCTTGCCAGCTCTAAACCCACAATACAATAATCAATAACAATGTATTACTAGAAAACCACAAGAAATAAGAATAGAAAATGTGAAATACACAATAAAGTCAGTATATACAGGAAATCATTAAACAGGAAATCATTAAAGTCACTTCCAGTACCATATTAACAATGTGCAGAGAATCTGGAGTGAAAGAGGTAGATATGTAAATTGGTAAGGGGACTTAGGCAACAGGGATATAAGATTAACAGAGTAGCTACGGGTGGGAGTGTGTGTGTGTGTGTGTGTGTTGTGTGTGTTGTGTGTGTGTGTGTGTTGTGTGTGTGTGTGTGTGTGGTGTGTGTGTGTGTGTGTGTGTGTGTGCGTGCGTGCGTGCGTGCGTGTGCGTGCGTTGCGTGCGTGCGTGCGTGCGTGGTGCGTGCGTGCGTGTGTGTGTGTGTGTGTGTGTGTGGTGAGACAGAGAGAGAGAAGAACAGAGAAGAGAGAGAGAAGAGAGAGAGACGGAGAGAGAGACAGAGACAGAGAGGGAGAGAGAGAGAGAGAGAGAGAGAGAGAGAGAGAGAGAGAGAGAGAGAGAGAGAGAGAGAGAGAGAGAATAAATGAACAGAGAAAGGAGAGATCTGATCTGACAGAGGCAAATATGATGTAATTCAGAGGTAAACAGTCAGGTGCCTGTGCCCCAAGACTCACCTCAGGTTAGATTGTGTGTGTGTCTCCCCCTCTCAATTCCATTTCCTGTGTTTTGATGAGGTGTGACACTCTCACACACACACACACACACACACACACACACACTCACACACAGACAGAACACACAGATAGGGGTCACCCAGGTGACGGAGAGAGGGGAATCTGTCAAAAAAGTGAAACACTCTAATGTTTCTAGGACAACATTTAAAACCCAACACCTACTACCATGACAACAACAGGCGGTATCTCCGTGGCGATAGAAGGGGGTAGATATGACAACAGGGGTCGTACTACATCATCAGGAGAGCTGATCTAGGATCTGTTTTTGCCTTTATAGATTTATAGATAAGATAATATGAACCTGATCCTAGATCAGCACTCTGAGACCCTTGACACATACTGTACCTGATCCTGGATCAGCACTCTGAGACCCTTGACACATACTGTACCTGATCCTGGATCAGCACTCTGAGACCCTTGACACATACTGTACCTGATCCTGGATCATCACTCTGGGACGCTTGACACATACTGTGTCTTCTATAGAGGGGCTCTGGTGTGAAAGATTGTTATTTTTGTCTGACTCGTTGAGTATTAATGACGGTACGAGACATTCAGACATTCTGATGTCTTCGCCAGGAACTGATCCAGAAATTAATCATCAGTAAGTGTGAGAGAGTTTTGATTTTGTCGTTTGAAAAACAGCTTTTTATTTTTCCATCTTATTGTTTGTCTGGGGGAATTTCCTCAGAACCTCTCCGTGTATTAGTCAGTCAGGTTGGAGTCGAGAGGAGTAGAGTACAGTTGAAGTCGGAAGTTTACGTACACTTATGTTGGAGTCATTAAAACTTGTTTTTCAACCACTCCACAAATTTCTTGTTAACAAACTATAGTGTTGGCAAGTCGGTTAGGACATCTACTTTGTGCTTGACACAAGTCATTTTTCCAATAATTGTTTACAGACAGATTATTTCACTTATAATTCACTGTATCACAATTCCAGTGGGTCAGAAGTTTACATACACTAAGTTGACTGTGCCTTTAAACAGCTTGGAAAATTCCAGAAAATGATGTCATGGCTTTAGAAGCTTCTGATAGGCTAATTGACATCATTTGAGTCAATTGGAGGTGTAGACCTCCACAAGTCTGGTTCATCCTTGGGAGCAATTTCCAAACGCCTGAAGGTACCACGTTCATCTGTACAAACAATAGTACGCAAGTATAAACACCATGGGACCACGCAGCCGTCATACCGCTCAGGAAGGTGACGCGTTCTGTCTCCTAGAGATGAACGTACTTTTGTGCAAAAAGTGCAAATCAATCCCAGAACAACAGCAAAGGACCTTGTGAAGATGCTGGAGGAAACAGGTCCAAAAGTATCCATATATTCAGTAAAACGAGTCCTATATCGACATAATCTGAAAGGCCGCTCAGCAAGGAAGAAGCCACTGCTCCAAAACCGCCATAAAAAAGCCAGACTACGGTTTGCAACTGCACATGGAGACAAAGATCGTACTTTTTGGAGAAATGTCCTCTGGTCTGTTGAAACAAAAATAGAACTGTTTGGCCATAATGACCATCGTTATGTTTGGAGGAAAAAGGGGGAGGCTTGCCAGCTGAAGAACATCATCCCAACCGTGAAGCACGGAGGTGGCAGCATCATGTTGTGGGGGTGCTTTGCTGCAGGAGGGACTGGTGCACTTCACAAAATAGATGGCATCATGAGGTAGGAAAATTATGTGGATATATTGAAGCAACATCTCAAGACAGCAGTCAGGAAGTTAAATCTTGGTTGCAAATAGGTCTTCCAAATGGACAATGACCCCAAGCATACTTCCAAATGGACAATGACCCCAAGCATACTTCCAAAGTTGTGGCAAAATGGCTTAAGACCTCTTAGGGCTAGTGGGCAGTGTTCGGAAGTTCGGATGAATGACGTGCCCAAAGTAAACTGCCTGTTACTCAGGCCCAGAAGCTATGATATGCATATAATTGGTACCATTGGATAGGAAACACTCTGAAGTTTCTAAACCTGTTACTAAACTGATATGGCAGGCAGAAAACAAAGGATTCCTTTTTTGATGTCACAGGCCATTTCAATGTTAGTCTATGGGATATACAAATAAATAGCTCCCAGATTGCAGTTCCTATGGCTTCCACTAGATGTCAACAGTCTTTATTAAGGGTTTCAGGCTTGTTTTTTGAAACATGAGCGAGTAGTTGTAGTTTTTCCAAGGTGTCTCTCATTAGAAAAGTGCCATGTTGAACTTCCAGTGACCAGTCAGTATGAGGGAGTGTGAGAGCGATGACACCAAATTTAACACACCTGCTCCCCATTCACTCCTGAGACCTTSTAACACTAACGAGTCACATMACACCGGGGAGGGAAAATGYCTAATTGGGCCCAATTTGGACATTTTCACTTAGGGGTGTACTCACTTRTGTTGCCAGCGGTTRAGACATTAATGGCTGTGTGTTGAGRTATTTTGAGGGGACAGCAYATTTYCACTGTTATACAAGCTGTACACTCACTACTTTARATTGTAGCAAAGTGTCATTTCTTCAGTGTTGTCACATGAAAAGATATACTCAAATATTTACAAAAATGTGAGGGGTGTACTCACTTTTGTGATATACTGTATCTCTGTGATTCTCCTCCTATACAGTATAGAGAATAGGCAACTCCCCTCTGTTATGTCAGTGTGATACTCATCCTATAGAGTATAGAGAATAGACAACTCCCCTCTGTTTGACTTTTTCAAGTCCCCCTCCTCCTCTATCAAACAGTGGCCTGCTGACATGTCAATAGCTCAGGGATAAGAACTATTCAAATGACCCTACCTGAGCATACAATGCTTTGCAGGTGGGGATGACTTGACAATGGCAGCACTAACCTGTCCAATCGCGCCCATGCAAATTACCCCACCCTATTGGCCATTAGACAGGATCGGAGCAGCCCAGGGAAAAATGCTGTTGAGCGTTCAGCTATAATGTATCACTCATAACACCCTATTCCCTTTATAGTGCACTACATGGACCCCTATTCCCTTTATAGTGCACTACATGGACCCCTATTCCCTATAGAGTGCACTACATGGACCCCTATTCCCTATATAGTGCACTACATGGCCCCTATTCCCTATATAGTGCACTACATGGCCCCTATTCCCTATATATTGCACTACCGTATTTTTGACCCGTAAAGTGATGCAATGATAGAAATGTACAACATAGAACAAAGAATGAGCTTCTATCACGATGCCATGGTTGATGTGTGTGTGTGTGTGTGTGTGAGAGAGAGTGAACAGTGGCAGAATACCTGACCACTGTGACTGACCCAAACTTAATGAAAGCTTTGACTATGTACAGACTCAGTGAGCATAGCCTTGCTATTGAGAAAGGCCACCGTAGGCAGACCTGGCTCTCAAGAGAAGACAGGCTATGTGCACACTGTCCACAAAATGAGGTGGAAACTGAGCTGCACTTCCTAACCTCCTGCCCAATGTAGGACCATATTAGAGACACATATTTCCCTCAGATTACAAAGACCCACAAAGAATTTGAAAACAAACCCAATTTTGATAAACTCCCATATCTACTGGGTGAAATACCACAGTGTGCCATCACAGCAGCAAGATTTGTGACCTGTTGCCACAAGAAAAGGTCAACAAGTGAAGAACAAACACCATTGTAAATACAACCTATATTTGTGTTTATATATTTTCCCTTTTGTACTTTAACTATTTGCACATCGTTACAACACTGTATATAGACATACTATGACATTTGAAATGTCTTTATTCTTTTGGAACTTCTGTATGTGTAATGTTCACTGTTCACTTTTTATTGTTTATTTACCTTGTCTTTATCCATTACACTGCTTTGGCAATGTAAACATATGTTTCCCATGCCAATAAAGACCCTTGAATTGAAACTGAATTGAGAGACAGAGTGTGTGTGGTAGTTAGTGGCTTAATGAAGATGTAGTTTTTCATACTGCCTTCTAGGGAAAAGAAAAACACACAATTTTACCTTCAGATATCCATGCCTGAGTGTCTCAGCACTCGTGTGTGTGTGTGTGTGTGTGTGTGTGTGTGTGTGTGTGTGTGTGTGTGTGTGTGTGTGTGTGTGTGTGTGTGTGTGTGTGCTACAGGTGAATTTAACCAGGCAACAGCTATGAATCATACAGTATAACAGTTTTATATTTTTTATAATTTCTAATACAGCCTTCAATATCAAACACAATTTTACATACATGTATTTCAAGTCCCAGTGCATTCAAAACGTGATTGTTTTACATATATATCCACACTATGAGGTTGGAATAATACTGTGAAAGTGTGAAAATTATGATAAACCCTTCTAGTGTAACTGTGGTTTTGGTGAGATGGAGTATTGACCTGCCTGGTGACGTCACCAGTTCATAGACCAATAAAGAAAGAGTTCCAAACCTCTCCGTTATGGAAAACAGTATAAATAACTCTATTTGATGCTTCAAATAAGCTCGTTGACCAATCAGGACCTGTATATGACTGCTACGTCACATAATCCTTTTAAAACGTTCATACATTTTTTTTGACGTAGTTATTACACATTGATTATTACGCTATCACTCGTGTATTTCATAGGTCACCCTCGATTCATCGATACGTATGCTATGATGCTGGTAAAAATGTTCTTCCCCAAAAACATAGAACAACGACATCCTCTGTTTCAGTAGCTGTAGTTGGCTAGCTAACTATCTAGCTACAGTAGGTGTCATCTAAAATATACCTAATTTATAAGACAGTTCCTATTTCATTATTAATTATAGCGTGACCGACCTATGTGACGCTAGACACAATAAGGAAAAGGCCACAATAGTGGAATTGGCGGTGTTTCCTTCAAAATAAAAGTCTCTCAACGAAAGTGATGCAAATGAATACAAATAGTGAAATCATGTCATAATGAAATAGATCATACTAAACCAGGTTGTAATGTTCTTATATAAATTCAACAACAAAAAACAATCGTTTGTTAATTTGACAAAAATCTGTTGAAATCACGCTGGAAGTATCATACTTTAGAATTGCATTGGGGGCATACCTATTTAAGTGTACAGCCTTACCTATGGATTGTGGATCAGTGACATGGTATCCGTCTACTCAGTGACACCCAGAGGACATTAGCGTCGTAGCTGTTATTGCGGGACCTTTGAAACCACAGAATTGAGCCACATTTTATTGTACCAGTCAACCTACTGTGAATGTCAATACGCACAATAGACTGACTGTGGAGGTGATTTCACACAGTCAAAGTTCCGCAATAAGACCTACGACGCTAATATTTGCGTAAACTCTCTAAAGCTAGCTAGGTACCAAGCTAAAGCTAGCTAGCTAGCCCAGAAGTTGCTAATAACAATCTGTATCAGACATCCTACTCGTTTGATCCTGATCTTATTTGTAATGCTCACACATACGTTTTTCCCATTCCTTTCGAACAACTAATGCCTTATTAAAAAGCCGGTATTGTAAACACATTGTTCATGGCCGTGTGTGTAATTGTTTCCTGACTTGTTTTTTATTTAATGACTGATTATATTAGTGGCGCTTGGTTTGCACTGAAAATTCACCACACACAACATTTTATAATATAATTCAGACCGCTCCCAGACATGTCTTAGCAAAATTCTTTCTTGATCAATTTCTCTTTGTTTACAAAGCTATTTTTTGTTTCTTTTTTTACTATTTTCATTTTAAAACAATCACAGTAAGGTACTTTATTGTTACCCAGAAATAATTTGATAATGAGATAAAAACGACTGCATTGGACCTTTAAGCAAAACAAAACAACATTTAAGTAAAGGTATTTTAATTCTTTAAAAAAAAAATACAAGTTTATAATTTGGTTTGTCTCAAACAACCAGTGGATATAACTTTGTTTCCCTCTCTGTGTCATTTCAGCCCAAAATGAGTATTATCTCTCTCTCATAAAACCCCTCCAAATGAGACCGGTTCAGTAACCGCGCTGTCCACTCCTCCCCGCCGTATGCAACAATAAAACAGCTCTATGTTTTAATGGAGCGCCGCGCGGCCGCATTCTGTTCTGTCCTGTTCGGTGTGTTGCCCCCATCACGTGAGGATGAGTGACCAGGGACAATAGAATGTTTTTGGGGTGACGGTAATTGTAAGTGATGGAGACAATACGATAGCGTATGGGAGGAACAATCACTATGAAAAGACACAAAATTAACAGTCTACGAATAAACCTCCAGCCAAAGCACCATAACCCCCCCTCTATCTCTCTCTCTGGCTGTAGTGAAGGGACGGGGCGTGAGATCATGCTTATGTGGACTTAGAAAAACAAACTTTGAGTTCAGAGTTGATCTATTTTTGCAGATAATTAAGTACCCGTTGCCGTAATTTTGTGAGAAGTTTATGTGAGAAGAGATAGCCTTGTTTTAAAATTGGCCTGTAATAACGATAATTTAAACTATATAAAAAAAAAAATATATATATATAATTACATGATATTATATCGACAACGTGACACGAAGTTAACCCAAACATGTTGCCGGGGTGATTATGAGAAGATAGGCCTACCTAAAGTGAATTAAATTAGCATGTAGTCATCCCACCAAGTGAAAGTGACACATTCATAGTGACCTAACTGAAATGCTTCTCAATACAAGAACACTTCTCCCCTTTCATTAGGACACAGTAAAAAAACACAGATAGCACCGCTGTTCAAAAACTCACTAATTACTTTAAGGCCTTATTAATACTTGAAATCGATATGAATAGAGTCAGTAGACTATCGGAACCCGATCAGAAGACATCGGTGATAATAGTATCTACAACAGCAGAGCAGCAGCGTAGCAACAGGTAGCGAGGTGGGGGAGAAAACAACATGTCACGTCGTTTCCGCGGTCCAATACATACCAAAAACACATTCCACAATTGTTTACATTGTATTCAGATACAATAACCCCCCCTCCCTCCCTTCCTTCTCCTTTTTTATTTTCTTCTAGAAAAACGAGAAGTAGGTCTAACCTCTTGTAAAATGAATGTAAATGTTTAGCGCTGAGCAGACTTGAAAAGGCGCCTTGGCCAATGTGTCAGCCCTGCCTGTGAGGCGCGCCTGCGCAGTGTAGCGGGGCGCCAAACGGAGCGGGCTGCGGGGGGAGGAGGGGCCCTGGCGGAGACTCGTGGCTCCTGGCTCTGTTTACAAGCCTTTTACACTTTTAATGTCAGCCTGCGCCTTCTCCCCGTCAAACTGGAGAGAGAGAGAGAGAGAGATAGTCAGAACGGAACGGCAGAGCTCCTTCTCCCCGTTAAACTGGAGAGAGAGAGAGATAGTCAGAACGGAACGGCCGAGCTCAGAGGACACACGGAGATAGAGTCGCTCTCTATACAAACTACAGCATGGCTAGGCGACCGAGACACAGGTAGGATAACTACATGAATAAGAAAAGATTCATAAAGTAAAGCCGGTCTCTGTGCTTTTGGATGGACTATCTTTTCATTTCAACCCGTTTTCTTATTCTGATTTTTGAATTTTCGTCTCATTCTGAACAAGCTGCTTTAAACTTCTTGTTTCTATTGGCTGCATGTCTGTGGGTTGCTGCGGTTGGAGTTTGAGGTTGTTTATTAAAACACGTTATATTGCCTAGACTAGTCTATTTCTTTCCACAAAACTATTATCAACGGGCTTCTTTGATGCTGAGAGAGAGATGTCTTTTATTTTGTGAGAGCAGATCATTATTTTTTGTTCTGGCGCGCGCGTAGATGACAGGTGGTCCTAGTCTTCTGGCATGCGCTCCTTCCCTTCTGTCACTGTGGAGAGAGAGAGCAGTCGTGTGATGGTCGCGCTTCCCCGCACACACACACACACACACACACACACACACACACACACACACACACACACACACACACACACACACACACACACACACACACTCTCTCTCTCTCGTTTCACTCAATCTCATTCTGTCCGGGAGGCAGGTGTCTGTGTCCGTGCCGAACTCGGTGCGAAAAGTTGAATTCTCATGAAATGGACTTTTGGTGTGTCCACTGCAGTGACACAATGTAGCCATGTTGGTTACAGAGAGTTGGGTATGGGTGAAATACGTCGGGTTGGCTCTGTGTGTGACCCTCTGCCTGTTCTCGCCTATTATTAGGAACGCGCGCAAGGTGCATGTCCCATAATATCGATGAATGCGCTTTGAGACAGGTGGAATAGTTTACTATGTCTGTGAATATTGTGAGTTGTATCCTACTCATGCTTTTACCAATATGACGCAACTGAAAAAAAAAGTTATGAAACTGGAAAAAAGTAATGATCACAAAAAGTTACTTAAAAAAAAAAAAAAATACATCATTTGGAAAAATGTATACAGTTTGACACAAATCTAGGCTGCATTTTGTATTTATTATTTCATTTTTTTGTGTGACATTAGCAGTCAACGCGACTGTGTTGATCAGTCTAAAGTCGTGAGCTTAGAGCCGAGGGTCCTTGTCTGTGTTGTGCCTTGTTTCACTGTGGCGCCGTGACATTGTGACGTTATAATAACATCATATAGAGCGTCATTTAAACATACTGTATGTGTTTTAAATACACGTGTGTTGTTATTCGCTTTTGAGATCGAGATATGAATTCAGACTTATTTTTACTCTAGCCATGTGACAATATTTCGTTTTCATGCCAATGGTTAGGCTTAACGTTTCCAATGGTTAGGCTTAACGTTTCCAATGGTTAGGCTTAACGTTTCCAATGGTTAGGCCTAATGTTTTGCCTTGTAAACAGACCTATTTTAAATAATCGGATATCATAGATTTGTTTTCTTCTCCTTTGTTTGTATTGTTATAAAAATAATAAAATAATAAAATACATTGATAAAATGTTGTAAAGTAGCCTGTTACCCTTGACTATTGACATGATTATATATATTTTTAACATGTGAATCAATCAAAGTGGGTATTCGGAAACAATTATGCTCAGTAGATTTTAACAATTTACCAGAGAGCTAATAAAAAGACAAATAAAATCAAATGATATTGGTAAGAGGCTTGTTGTTAAGGAAGTTGATATAGAGTGAAGGCTATCTTATCCTTTATAATACTGTAGTAAACACACACACACACACACACACACACACACACGCCATGAGTTCCTGTTCACCTGTAGTACTGTAACAAAAAATAATCCTCTCTGCCTGTCCTGGCCTCTGATTGGCTCTGGAGTGGAGGTGACTGTGTGTGTGTGTGATTGGCTAGGAGTGT
>NW_019945159.1:41629-48737 GCF_002910315.2 Salvelinus sp. IW2-2015
TGATGGGGGGGTATGCTGTGTGTGTGTGTGTGTTGTGTGTGTGTGTGTGTGTGTGTGTGTGTGTGTGTGTGTGTGTGTGTGTGTGTGTTGTGTGTGTGTGTGTGTGTGTGTGTGTGTTGTGTGTGTGTGTGTGTGTGTCTGCTCTTGATTGATGATGCCTGAAGAGGTCTGAACATGCCAGGACCAAGGCAGGGTCATGTTAATATGATCAGGTTGTACCTGTACCTGCCGTGCCAGATCACCTGGGTTCTTTGTTGGAAACCAACAACACCACAACCAGTTTGTCAGAGTGTGTGTACGTTGGCGGGGAGTATGAGTTGTGTGTGTGGAGTGTGTGTGTGGAGTGTGTGCGGAGTGTGTGTTGTGTGTGTTTCCCCCTCTATAGCCTTGTGGGTGACTGACTGACTGCACCCTACCCTGTTAGAATGACTGGTTCTGTTACCCTGTTACCACCCTACCCTGCTGAGAATGACTGGTTCTGTTACCCTGTTACCACTCTACCTGCTAGAATGGACTGGTTCTGTTACCTGTTACCCCACTACCCTGCTGTAATGACTGGTTCTGTTACCCTGTTACCCTCTACCCTGCTGTAATGACTGGTTCTGTTACCCTGTTACCCCACTACCCTGCTGTAATGACTGGTTCTGTTACCCTGTTTACCCCTCTAACCCTGCTGTAATGACTGGGTTCTGTTACCCTGTTACCCCACTACCCTGCTGTAATGAACTGGTTCTGTTTACCCTGTTACCCCACTACCCTGCTGTAATGACTGGTTCTGTTTTACCCTGTTACCACCCTACCTGTTTAGAATGACTGGTTCTGTTACCATGTTACCCCTCTACCCTGTTAGACTGACTGTTCTGTTACCCTGTTACCACCCTAACCTTGTTTAGAATGACAGGTTTCTGTTACCCTGTTACCACCCTTACTCTGCTATAATGACTGGTTCTGTCTCCCCACAATTCTGTCTTCCCACATTCTGTCTCCCCACATTCTGTCTCTCCCACATTCTGTCCCCCACATTCTGTCTCTCCACATTCTGCCTCCCACATTCCTGTCTCCTCACATCTAATCCCAACATTCTGTCCCACATTCTGTCTCCACATTCTGTCTCCCCACATTTCTGTCTCTCCAACATTCTGTCTCCCCACATTCTGTCTCACATTCCTGTCTCCACGAATTCTGGTCTCTCCACATTCTGTCTTCTCCACATTTCTGTCTCTCCAACATTCTGTCTCCCCACATTTCTGTCTCTCCACATTCTGTTCCCACATTCGTCCTCTCCCATTCCTGGCTCTCCCAACATTCTGTCTTTTTGTCCCTACATTTCTAGTCCCACATTCTTGTCCCAATTCCTGTCTCCCACATTCGTCTCTTCCACCATTCTGTCTCTCCACAGTCTGTTCTCCCCACATTCTGTCTCCTCACATCTGCCCACATTTCTGCCTCTCCACATTCTGTCTCTCCAATTCTCGTCATCTCCACATTCTGTCTCACATTCTGTCTCCTCACACTTCCTGCCCCCACACCTCTACTCTCGTCCGTCTCCCACATTCTGCTCCTCTCCCAGCTTCTGCCTCTCACACTTCTGTAGTCTCTCCACAATCTTCATGTCTCGCCCCCATTTCTGTTCTCCTTCACATTCTGCACCCACATTCCTGTTCTCTCCCAGCTATTCTGGTCTCCCCACATTCCCTGTGTTGCCCCCCACATTTCGCTGTCTCATCCACTCACTGTCTGGCTCTTCTCCACCCATTCTTGTCTCCCCACTCATTCTGGCTCTCGCCCCGCCATCCTCTGTCTCGCTCACACTCTCTGTACCAACATTCTGTCCCTTCCCCACCATTCGTGTCTCTCCCACATTCTGTCTTCCTTCCACATTCTGTCTCCCACATTCTGCTCCCACATTCTGTTCGCTCTGCCCACATTCTTGTCTCCTTCCAACACATTCTCTGTCTCCCCACATTCGCTCTCTCCACATTGCGTTCTCTCGCACATTCTGTCTCTCCACATTCGCGTCCCCCACATCCGTGTTTCTCCAACATCTTTTTCTCCACATTCTTGTCTCCACCATTCTGTCTCTCCACATTCGTCCTCTCCACATTCTGTCCTTCCCCACATTCTGTCTCCCACACTCTCTGTCTCCTCACATTCTATGTCCAGCACTATCGTGTGCTCCCACATCTCCTGTCTGTTTCACCGGCCCCCCAACTTCTCGTGGGTTCGGTCTCCCCACGCATTCTGTCTCCTCACATTCCTGGTCTCTCACCCATTCCTGTCTCTCCACATCTCCCTGTCTCTCCCACCAGTTTCTTGTCTTCCACATTCGTGTCCTCCACATATCGATCTGCTCCACACATCCTTACTCTTACATTCTGTCTCGTCCCTAACCATTTCTGTTTTCCTCCACATTCTTGCTTGCTCCTCACATTCGTCCTCCACCATTCTGTAGCCTCTCCACATTCTGTCTCTCGCACCATTCTGTCTTCCCCCACCATCTTCGTCTCCCGCACATCTTCTCGCTTCTCCTCACATTCCCTGTCCCCTACATTCTGGGCTCTCCCCACATTCTGTCTGCTCCACATCTCATGTCTCACCACATTCACCTGTCTCGTCTCCACATCTCTCGTCTCTCGCACATTTCTGTCTGCTCCACATTCTGTCCTCGGTCCACTTCTGTTTGTCCCCACGATTCTTTCTCTCCACACTTCTGTTCTCTCCCACATTCTGTCTCTCCACTTCTGACCTCCCCCACATTCTTCTCTCCAACGATTCTGTCTCTCCGACATTCTCGTCTCTTGTCCACATTTCCTAATCTCCCCACATTCTGTCTCTCCACATTCTGTCTCTCCACATTTCCTTCTCCCCACCATTTCTGTCTCTCCACACTCTGTCTCCCCACATTCTTGTCTCTCCCTACATTCTGTCTTCTCCACATTCTGTCTCCGCCACATTCTGTCTCCCCACACTTCTGTCTCCCCACATTCTGCGGCTCCCCACATTTCTGTCTCCGCCACATTCTGTCTCTCACATTCTGTCTCCCCACATTCTCATAAATTGTCTCTCCACATGCTGCCTCCCCACATTCTGGTTCTCCAATTCTGTCTCTCCACATTCTGTCTCTCCACATTCTGTCTCTCCACATTCTGTGCTCCCCACCATTCTAGAACTACCCCACATTCTGTCCTCCCCACATTTCTTGTCATAACATGACTATTAAGTTTTAAAGACTCCTGGTTGCTACCACATCATAGAATGCAAGTTCAATAAAAATGCTCTCTCTCTCTCTCTCCCCCCGCTCTCTCTCCCCCTCTCTCTCTCTCTCTCCCTCCCCTCCCCCTTCTCTCCTCTGTCTCCTCTCCTCCCCCCTCTCTCTCTTCTTCTCTCCTCTCCCTCCCCCCTCTCTCTCTCCATTGTGTACAGTAGTGAGGAAGATGATGATGGACATGCAGAGTATGAACGATGACTAGGATGGCCGCTGCCCAAGCCAAGCAAACGCCATCTAGGCCAAGACACGCTGACACGAAGAAGAGGTACACACACCTAACGCACACGTTAACACACACGCTAACACACCACGGCTAACACACACTAAACACACACACTAAACACACACGCGAACACACCACGCTAACACCACACTAACACACCACACTGAACACCCAACGCCCTAAACACACAAGCTAACACACACGCTAAACACACAAGCTAACACACGACGCTAACACCACACGCTAACACACACTAACACAACACTAACACACACACCACACACACCCAGGAAACACTAACACACACACACACCGCTAAACACACGCTAACACACGCTGAACCACACATAACACACACACGAACACACACGCGTAACACACACGCTAACACACACGCTAACACACGCACGCTAACACACACGCCACTTTTATACTAACGGTGAATAGTGTTTCAAATGTTTGTTGTTGTTTGTTGTTTGTGTCAGGATGAGAAGCTTGAAGAAGTAGTAGAACACCATGGATCAGAAGACTGGAAAGCTCATCAGCTAGGTTTCTTACCCGAAGGAACACACACACAACACACACACACACCACACCACACACACACACACACACACACACACACACCAGACACACACACACATACACACACACACCACACACACACACACCACACAACCACACACACACACACACACACACTACACACACCACGACACTCACCACACAGCGGAGGACTCTTCCCTGTATAGATCCCCACAGGGCTTACTACATACCTACAATAGTCCTAAAACACAATCTCACTACGATTCGACAAACCAGGATCTAGCACCCTCCTACATGAAAAGCCCCATCCGAGCGGCTCACGCACGTAAATCAGGGCTCGTGTCCAGGTCTAGACGTCGTCGTATCTCTTACCTTGCTGCCCACATCTTCCCCGGGCCTGTTCATCTAGGTAGATCATCTAGCCCCTGGCCCACGATCTCCCCGGCCTGTTTCATGCTTAGTCCGCCGCCTGGCCCACATCTCCCCGGGCCTTTTCATTCTATTTGTCCAACCTGCGGCCCACATCTCCCCGGGCCTGTTTCATCTAGTCCCCGCCTGGGGCCCCACATCTCCCCGGGCCTGTTTCATCTAAGTCCCACTGCGCCCACAACTCCCCGGGGCCTGTTTTTTCATTAGTCCCCATCTGGCCCACATCTTCCCCGGGGGGGGCCTGTTTTCAAATCTGTCCCCGCCTTGGGCCCACAAAAATCTCCCCGGGCCCTGTTTCATCTAGTTTCCCCCCGCCTTGCGCCCACCAATCTTCCCCGGGGCCTGTTTCATTTCTAGTTCCCACCTTGGGCCCACATCTCCCGGGCCTGTTTCAATTCTAGTCCCAACTGCCCCCACATCCTCCCCGGGGCCTGTTATCAATCTAGTTCCCACCTGGCCCACATCTCCCCCCGGGGCCTGTTTCATCTAAAATCTCCTTCTTTTCTCTAATATGGTCATACATTGGGCAGGAGGTTAGGAAGTGCAGCTCAGTTTCCACCTCATTGTGTGGGCAGTGAGCACATAGCCTGTCTTCTCTTGAGAGCCATGTCTGCCTACGGCGGCCTTTCTCAATAGCAAGGCTATGCTCACTGAGTCTGTACATAGTCAAAGCTTTCCTTAATTTTGGGTCAGTCATAGTGGTCAGGTATTCTGCCACTGTGTACTCTCTGTTTAGGGCCAAATAGCATTCTAGTTTGCTCTGGTTTTTTCTTAAGTCTTTCCAATGTATCAAGTAATTATCTTTTTGTTTCCTCATGATTTGGTTGGGTCTAATTGTGTTGCTGTCCTGGGGCTCTGTGGGGTGTGTTTGTGTTTGTGAACAGAGCCCCAGGACCAGCTTGCTTAGGGGACTCTTCTCCAGGTTCATCTCTCTGTAGGTGATGGCTTTGTTATAGAAGGTTTGGGAATCACTTCCTTTTAGGTGGTTGTAGAATTTAACAGCTCTTTTCTGGATTTTAATAATTAGCGGGTATCGGCCTAATTCTGCTCTGCATGCATTATTTTGTGTTTTAAGTTGTACACTGAGGATATTTTAGCAGAATTCTGCATGCAGTGTCTCAATTTGGTGTTTATCCCATTTTGTGAATTGTTGGTTGGTGAGCGGACCCCAGACCTCACAACCATAAAGGGCAATGGGTTCTATAACTGATTCAAGTATTTTTAGCCAGATCCTAATTGGGATGTCAAATTTTATGTTTCTTTTGATGGCATAGAAGGCCCTTCTTGCCTTGTCTCTCAGATCATTCACAGCTTTGTGGAAGTTACCTGTGGCTCTGATGTTTAGGCCAAGGTATGTATAGTTTTTGTGTGCTCCATGACAACGGTGTCTGGACGGAATTTGTATTTGTGGTCCTTGCAACTGGACTTTTTTTGGAACACCATTATTTTGGTCTTACTGAGATTTACTGTCAGGGCCCAGGTCTGACAGAATCTGTGCAGAAGATCTAGGTGCTGCTGTAGGCCCTCCTTGGTTGGTGACAGAAGCACAAGATCATCAGCAAACAGTAGACATTTGACTTCAGATTCTAGTAGGGTGAGACCGGGTGCTGCAGACTGTTCTAGTGCCGTCGCCAATCCGTTGATATATATGTTGAAGAGGGTGGGGCTCAAGCTGCATCCCTGTCTCACCCCACGACCCTGTGTGAAGAAATGTGTGTTTTTTATGGCAATTTTAATCGCACACTTGTTGTTTGTGTACATGGATTTTATGTCGTGTGTTTTTCCTCAACACCACTTTCCATAAATGTGTATAGCAGACCCTCATGCCAAATTGAGTTGAAACCTTTTTTTAAATCAACAAAGCATGAGAAGACTTTGCCTTTGTTTTGGTTTGTTTGTTTMTCAATTAGGGTGTGCAGGGTGAATACGTGGTCTGTCGTACGGTGATTTGGTAAAAAGCCAATTTGACATTTGCTCAGTACATTGTTTTCACAGAGGAAATGTAGGAGTCTGCTGTTAGTGATTAATGCAGAGGATTTTCCCAAGGTTGCTGTTGACATATATAACACAGTTATTGGGGTCAAATTTGTCTCCACTTTTGTGGACTGGGGTGATCAGTCCTTGGTTCCACATATTGGGGAAGATGCCAGAGCTGAGGATGATGTTAAAAAGTTTAGGTATAGCCAATTGGAATTTGTGGTCTGTATATTTGATCATTTCATTGAGGATACCATCAACCCCACAGGCCTTTTTGGGTTGGAGGGTTTTGTATTTTGTCCTGTAGTTCATTGTTCTGTAATTCATGGGCTCCTGAGTGCTAGAGGTGTCACTACAGACACCCTGGTTTGAATCCGGGCTGTATCACACCCGGCGGTGATCCGTGTTTGGCCGGTGTAGGCCGTCATTGTAAATAAGAACAGACTTGCCTAGTTAAATAAATGTAATTGGATAATCCAGTGGGTTCTGGTAGTCTTTAATAGTTGATTCTAAGATTTGTATTTGATCATGAATATGTTTTTGCTGTTTGTTACAGAGCCAAAAATGTTTGAGAAGTGGTTTATCCATACATATCTCTCTCTCTCTCTCTCTCTCTCTCTCTCTCTCTCTCTCTCTCTCTCTCTCTCTCTCTCTCTCTCTCTCTC
>NW_019945159.1:49932-51320 GCF_002910315.2 Salvelinus sp. IW2-2015
GATTTCAGTTGTCCCACTGCTCCCCCAGCAACCCAGGGATAGATTTCAGTTGTCCCACTGCTCCCCCAGCATCCCAGGGATAGATTTCAGTTGTCTCACTGTTCCCCCAGCAACCCATGGAAACGTTTTAGTTGTCCCACTGCTCCCCCAGCAACCCATGGAAACGTTTTAGTTGTCCCACTGCTCCCCCAGCATCCCATGGAAACGTTTTAGTTGTCCCACTGGTCCCCCAGCAAACCATGGAAACGTTTCAGATTGTCCACGAACGTCATCATTTCGGTTTAACCCTGTTAGCAGTTGATGTTACTCGTCAATAACACAGACCCCAAAGCAAATCAGGGTGAGGAAAATAGGTATATTCAAAAAGTACAAATCATAGATGTTATGCTGAGAGGTAGATGTTTATTCTCTCCTGTCCTCAGTGATTCTCTCCACAGAACAAAAAAGACAGGATGTCGTTTTATAACCCAGCCCTAACCTGTGGTTGACCAATTAGAATTCCTTGTAATAAAACTGAGCCAATGGCCAAATAACAAGTATCCTATTTCAGACTCAATGTTTAAACAATTTGGACCAATGAGAACTTGCCATGTAGCTATGAGTCCCGTACTGAAATTCCTCCCATGTCTCTGATATTAGAGAAAAAACACTATTTTTCCATCGATCGTTATTAGTCAGTTGACCTCTCATCCTTTATATATATTCGTTGTATATTTATTTTCGGAAATACTCTTAAAATCCAGAATTAAAGTCTTGCGTAATTGGTCAGATGCTCAATGAAGTTCTTGGTCAATACGTGTTTAGAGAAGAGATAGAACGAGGATTGGAACCCGGACTGAAAACCTCCACCCCTCACTCTTTGCAAGTTACGCACAAGTCTACGGGCCAAAGACGCTAACACACCTGCGAAATCGTGATTTGTCCAAAGCACTAGAACGAAGCATTCACGTTATCTCACACGTACTGTTTTATCATGACAGGTTTACGCTACCATTTATGTTTACGTAGTCTGTCCACGATAGATTTACTCCCCTCACAACCCAGGAAACGTTTTCATTTGGCCTCGTTTCACTACAGCAACAACCAGGAAAAGAGAGACACTTTAAAGTGTCAGAGTGTCAGTTCTGAATGTCCTCTCCCTCTCTCTGTCTCTGTCTCTCTCTCTGTCTCTCTCTCTGTCTCTCTCTCTGTCTCCCTCCCTCCCTCTCTCCCTCTCTCCCTGTAGAGACATTATAATGAGGAGGACCCAGAGAAGGAGAAGAGAGTGAAGGAGATTGAGCTACTGCTGATGTCAACAGAGAATGAGCTGAGGGGACAGCCTATACTACCTGTGAGTGTGTGTGTGTGTGTGTGTGTGTGTGTGTGTGTGTGTGTGTGTGTGTGTGTGT
>NW_019945160.1:0-3683 GCF_002910315.2 Salvelinus sp. IW2-2015
CTACCGCCCGGAACGCGATTTAAGCCAGCCGAGACCCGAGTGCACGACACACACTCGAACATGCAGCAATATTCACTAGACTCTCATTCAACCAGAGTCACACGAGAGTTGAGCGATGGTGGTAGTTACTCAACAGGAGGTATAGCGAAGCCTCGGATCAATGCTCATTTACGGTGGTATTGACTATACTAAAGAGAACTATAGAGAGCAACTATCGGAGAGTAGTCGATGGAGGGTTATCGAAGCCGGTAATTCTCGAGACATATACTACCTGCTAGCAAAAGCCATTGTGGCATGGTGATGTTTGACTATGGATGGACTTCTAAATCATACTCTTACAAGCTAGTGAAGATGGAGAGGTTACTACGCATCAGCATATAACACGAGTACATGGAGTGTGAGTGCAGTTACGTGACAGAACTTCATCACATCTAGCCAGAGACTAAGAGAAGTCACGTTGCGGTGGAGATTGACTAAACAGACTGACAGATCACATAGTGTACAGTCTGGTGCGAGCGTTACTGACATGGTACGTGATACAGCCACTACTTCAACTCTCTACTCACGTCGAGTAGGAGAATGAGGACTGAACACGTACGGCAGTACAGACTATAGCAGCAGGATGGGAGCGCAGGCATTGGAAGTAGTGAGTGGCGATAGGGATAAAGCACGTACGTACAACAGCCCTTTAATCGCCCTAGGCAGTCAAGGTGCCGTTCGTAAAGTCTCTCGGGGTAACGTAGGGAGGTATGGCGAATGAGACGGGAGGGAGGAGAGATGAGAGGAGTAAGAGGCTGAAGGGGGTGGGGGAGGGTTATGAGTGATAGTGGTTAGAGAGCGAGGGAAGTGATGAAGGGGAGCATGTGGGTTGTTGGAGCTTTGTGCTGGCTGGAGAGAAGCTGGCAGTGAATATCATAATTGTAACACATCGTGGGTCCACGGATCCATTAGTCAATATGTCTTTTGCTCGTCTCTTACTAACATCGTACTACAGCACCACACTTGCACACACGCAGTCACGCACGATGCGCCAGCTCGCACACACGATCACTACATTCACGCAGCACACATCTATACATAGCTAGTATCATTAGATACACGACTACATAGTCATAGCATGTATAGCTGACTTACATTTTATACTATCACCCCTCATTCGCCTTGGCTACGTATAACATATACTACATAGTAGATATAGAGAAACAAAGAACAGCCAATATAAGTGATGTAGTACTGTAATAAATCCCTACACTCAACTCAGACCTATAACCAACGCCTGTATGCCTGTTGGAGGAAATCAAGTAGTGATGTGCGATGTGCTCGACGTACAGAGCGCATAAATCAATGCCTACCTGTGATAAGATACGTGTGCCCTCTGCATAAATACGTGTCCGCCGGCTGTATCAACAGACTATTACAGCCACACGTGTGAGTGGAGTTATAACAGACTAAAAACTACATTAAAGTGAAGGTGGAAGTTACTAACAGCACTATACAGCCACAAGTAGTGCGTGGAGCTTACTAACATTAGCGACAGATCATATCAGTCAGATGCTGACTAAGTGAGTAGATGATGTTAGGCGATCAGCTTAGATCTACTACTCATTCGGCTTCACATGCCCCAGCTATATGCCCTCGCGCGGAGTGGTGTGAGCTCAGGAACTACGAGGCTGAAAGAACACTCTCCAACTTACGCGCAGAGGTGTTGCGAACACACTCTGCCCTCATATAGCATGCTGCCCTAGGCGCGAAGCGTAAGTGAGATTCTACATGCTCACTTGGATCATGTAGCATCTCTCTAGAGGTTGAGTAGAGCTAGCCCCGGTGCTCGCCGAGAGCATAGCGGAGACACAAGGGGCGGACGCTTGAAGCTCGTCTCACTAAGATACCGCCTGGCTAGAGACAAACTGTCCACTGACTACTCATCACTCTAAAGTAGAAAAGGAGTCATGTCTCATTTTGTGTTCTACGTCTTTGTGTCGTAACGGGCGGCAGCATCATAGTGCGATCTGCCCCTTCATCTCATTAGCTCGACTTACTCAGGAGCTGCCCTATGTGAATCATTGCAGACTCGCTCTTTCGAGTATATCTACGCCCCTCACCGCGCCCCTTATTACCCAGCTTATTTAGCACACGTTAGTGTCTTAATATCTGTGCCCGCCACTCTCCTTCTGGCTCGTGTTTGGAATGTTAATAGGGAGAGATCTTGATGGACAATTAGCTATCTAGCGACAGCGGGTTGTACACAGGTGCCTTTAGTGGAGACCCAGACATAGCATCAACAAGATAAGATAGCCCAGCTGTATGCCACACTACTCTAAAAAAATAGGGGGCGAATGCCCTAACTCGTGCCTGCCATACGACTGAACTCGCCAAACTCATAATCGCCGCACTAACTCAGCTCATATCAAGACTAGCACTTACCAAGTTCCTTTTATCGAAAAAAAAAAAAAAAAAAGAGTGGAGCGAATAAATTCCCCAGCCAATGTCACCAGAGGTCACAACAAATTATCCGACTCAACAAATTATCTAACCTACCATTGTCACGGAGTCACAGAACCCTAACTATGAACTCCTCAAATTACCAACGCTAAGCTATGGTTGCATATAGTAGGAAAATACATCGTTCTGGTCATCTCACGCTTATGTTTGTGTCAGGGTGACAAACGTACTGGGAAAGTATGCGTGGTCCACTTATAAGTATACAACGGTATGACAGACTGTCGTGTAATTCTGATTGAGAACCATAATACCCCGGCCTAACAAAGAAATACACAAACAGATAGAAAAGGAAGAACAAGGAATGCCCACCCAAATCAGCCACCCTGACCAAACCAAAATAGAGACATGTAAAAAGCTTCTCTAGCGTCAAGGCTGACCACACTTATTTTCAATGTTATTTGGTCACATATTTATCAGATGTCTATGGATCACATATTTATCAGATGTTATTGGTTACATATTAGCCAGATGTTATTGGTCACATATTTATCAGATGTTATTGGTCACATATTAGGCAGATGTTATTGGTCATATATTTAACAGATGTTATTGGTCACATATTTAACATATGTTATTGGTCACATATTTAGCAGGTGTTATTGGTCACATATTTAGCAGATGTTATTGGTCATATATTTAAAACTTCTTATGGCTGCGGGGCAGTATTGAGTAGCTTGGATGAAAAGGTGCCCAGAGGTGCCCAGAATAAACTGCCTGCTACTCAGTCCCAGTTGCTAATATATGCATATTATTAGTTTATTTGGATTGGAAACACTCTGAAGTTGATAAAGCTGTTTGAATGATGTCTGTGAGTATAACACAACTCATATGGCAGGCAAAAACCTGAGAAAAAATCCAACCAGGAAGTGGGAAATCTGAGGTTGCTCGATTTTCAACTCAGCCCCTATCAAATACACAGTGGGATATGGGTCATTTTGCACTTCCTAAGGCTTCCACTAGATGMCAACAGTCTTTAGAACATTGTCTGATGCTTCTACTGTGAAGTGGGGCCGAATGAGAGGGGATTGAGTAAGGTCTACCATGACCTGGACATGCCCTTACCATGCGCATTCATGTGAGAGCAAGCTCTGTTCTATCGCTTTTCTGAAGACAAAGGAATTCTCCGGTTGGAACATTATTGAAGATTTATGTTAAAAACATCCTAAAGATTGATTCAATAC
>NW_019945160.1:3959-16557 GCF_002910315.2 Salvelinus sp. IW2-2015
AGAGGTGAGTGGAGTTACTAACAGACTACACAACTACAAGTAGTGAGTGGATACTAACAGACTAAACAACCACAAGTAGTGAGTGGAGTTACTAACAGGACTATACAGCCACAAAGTGTGACGTGGGATGTTACTAACATACTACAGACTATACAACTACAAGTAGTGAGTGGAGTACTTAACATACCTAGACTATACAACTACAAGTAGTGAGTGGAGCACATCTCCACTTGGCTCAATGCCAGCCACCGCGGCAGAGCGCAGGAAGGACGAACTGAACACCCCAGCGCACCGGAGACACAGATCGCAGAGCCGGGTGCAGGATACCCTGGGCCGAAACGACGCATCGGAGACCAAGCGCGCTGAGCAGCCCACAATCCACCCTTGGCTGGATGCCCACTCTCGCATGGCCGTTACGGGGTCTGAAATAGCTGCGCTCTGGGCTATGAGCCACGCACTGGAGACACCGTGCGCTTACCGCATAACACGTGCTGACCAGTACCACGCTGCTCCGGTAAGCACGGGAGTTGGCTCAGGTCTATCGCCTGACTCCGCCAACCTCCCCGTGTGCCCCTCCTAAAAAAATTGGGGGCTGCCTCGTGCCTGCTTCGCTGACTCGCCTCAATTGCCGCCTCTCAGGCTTTAGCTGCCTCCAGTTCCTTTTGCGGGCCGGCATATTCCCCAGGCCTGTCACCAGGGTCCCTTTCCGGTCCAATATCTCCTCCATGTCCAGGGAGTCCTGAACCCTCTGCTCCTCTATACACGCTGCTTGGTTCTGCTTGTGGAAAATAACTTCCCACCAAAGCATAGGTGGGGAAAAGCTATACGAAAGTATGGTTCCCAATCAAGGACAACAATAGAAAGCTGTCCCTGATGAGAACCATACCGGCCAAAACAAAGAAATACCAAAAAACATAGAAAAAGGACATACAATGCCCACCAAATCACACCCTGACCAAACCAAAATAGAGACATAAAAAGCTCTCTAAGGTCAAGGCGTGAACACAATATTTAGCAGATGTTATGGTCCAATTTTCGATTGTTATGTCCATATCAGTTTATTGTTCATTTGCAGATGTTATTGGTCACATATTTATAGATGTTAATTGGTCACATATTATGGCAGATGTTATTGGTCACATATTTAGGCAGATGTTATTGGTCATATATTTAACAGATGTTATTGGTTCACATATTTAACATATGTTATTTGGTCACATATTTAGCAGTGTATTGGTCATATATTTAAAACTTCTTATGGCTGCGGGGCATGTTATAATGAGTAGAATAAAGGCTGCCCGAGGTGCCCAGAAATAAACTGGCCTGCACCTCAGTCCCAGTTGCTAAATATATGGCAATTATTAGTATATTTGGATTGGAAACAGTCTGACGTTGATAAAGCTGTTTGAATGATGTCTGGGAGTTATAACACAAACTCATATGGGCAGCAAAAAACCTTGAGAAAAAATCCAACCAGGAAGTGGGAAATCTGAGGTTGCTCGATTTTCAACTCAGCCCCTATAAATAACAGTGGGATATGGGTCATTTTGCACTTCCTAAGGCTTCCACTAGATGGCAACAGTCTTTTAGAACATTGTCTGATGCTTCTACTGTGAAGTGGGGCCGAATGAGAGGGGATGAGTAAGGTCTACCATGACCTGGACATGCCCTTACCATGTGCATTCATGTGAGAGCAAGCTCGTTCTATCGCTTTTTCTGAAGACAAAGGAATTCTCGGTTTGGAACATTATTGAGATTTTATGTGAAAAACATCCTAAAGATTGATTCAAATACATCGTTTGACATGTTTCTACTGACTGTAACGGAACTTTTTGACATTTCATCGCTTTTAGTGAATGCGCTTTGTGACTTTGATTTTGTTTTACAATTGCGCTAACAAAAAGTAGCTATTTGGACATATAAATGATGGACATTACCGAACAAATCACAAACATTTATTTTGGAACTGGGATTCCTGGGAGTGCATTTCTGATGAAGATCATCAAAGGTAAGTAGTATTTATAATGTTATTTGACTATGGCGGATATATTTTTTGTCTTGATTGGGGCTCTGGCGCCGACCTTCAGATTATTGCATGGTTTTGCTTTTTCCGTTAAAGCTTTTTTGAAATCTGACACAGCCGGTTGCATTAAGGAGAAGTGGATCTAAATTCCATGTGTAAACACTTGATCTTTGATCAACGTTTATTATGAGTATTTTTGGAAATTGATGTGGCTCTCTGCAAAATCAAAGGATGTGTTTTTGGAACTTTACCGAACAAAACATACATGTATTGCGTAAACATGGAAGTCCTATGAGTTGTCATCTGATTGAAAATCATCAAAGGTTTAGTGGGATTAATTTTATCTCTATTTTCATTGCTTTTTGTGAGCTCCCAGGTCTTTCGCTGTAAAGCCTTTTGAAATCAGGACACTGTGGTGGAATTAACAACAACAATTACCTTTAAAATGGTATAGTACACAGTACTTGTATGTTTGAGGAATTTTAATTATGAGATTTCTGTTGTTTGAATTGTCGCCCTGGCACTTTCACTGGCTGTTGTCATATCGATCCCGTTAAACGGGATTGCAGCCATAAGAAGTTGTTATTGGTCACATATTTAGCAGATGTAATTGGTCACTATTTAAAACTTCTTGTAATAGGGGGGGCTGTTTTCACTTTGGGAAAAATCTGCCCCATTTAAACGGCGCTCGTACTCTATTCTAGATCATACAATATGCATATTATTATTTACTATTGGATAGAAAACACTCTCAAGTTTCTAAAACTGTTTGAATTATATCTGTGAGTAAAACAGAACTCATTTGCAGCAAACTTCCATACAGGAAGTGAAAAATCTTCTGAAAACGAGGCTCTTGTTTCAGGGCCTGCCTATTCAATTGCCTTATATTTATCGATATGCATGCACTTCATACGCCTTCCACTAGATGTCAACAGCAGTGGAAGGTTGAATGGGGTGTCTAGCTCTATCTGAGGTCGAACAAGAGCTTTTGGCAGTGGCAGGCAGCCATTTTGTCAGTTTTCAAGGCGCGAAGAGGACCTCGACATTGCCTTCTGAAAAGCGTTTTCGGTGTACACGGCGAATATCTCCGGCTCGTGATTTTATTTGATACATATTAGAAAAACATCATAAATAGGTTTTTTTAAACCGAGTTTCATCAGTTTATTCAACGTTTATTGGACTTTTGGAGTTTTCCGTCTTTTGCGCCAAGAGAGGGTGGGAATTTTATGCAACATGGCTAGCATTGTGGCGCGAATTCGACAGAAGAAATGGATATTCTAAAACAAACAACGATTTATTTCTGGACCAAGGACTCCTTGTACAACATTCTGATGGAAGCTCAGCAAAAGTAAGAAAAAATGTATGATGTATTTCGTATTTTGTAAAATATTGACTCCTATTCTCCGCCGTGTTGTTGAGGCTGTCTCACATAACGCAAGCTGTATGATTATGGTAAAGTTATTTAAAAAAATCTAACACAGCGGTGCATTAAGAACCAGTGTATCTTTCATTTGCCATACCACAAGTATTTTTATGTAAAGTTATTGATGAGTTCTTTGGTCAGATTAGGTGAGTGTACAAAATATCTCCGGACATTCTGGGAAAATGTTGCTACATATTCACAATGATATAACCACGATTGCACGCTAAATATGCACATTTTCGAACAAAACATAAGGTATTGGTATAAACATGATTTATAAGACTGTCATCTGATGAAGTTGTCCAAAGGTTAGTGATTTAATTTTGATATCTTTGCTGGTTTTTGCGAAAGCTACCTCTGCAGTGAATAAATGTGTTTGTGTTGTGTTTGGCTATTGTGGTAAGCTAATATAATTCTACTTTGTTTTCGCCTGTAAACACTTAAAAAATTTGAAATTATACACCATGTATTTTTCATAAATGTTTTATGATGAGAGTATTTATGTATTCACGTTGCTCTCTGTAATTATTCTGGCTGCTTCGGTGCTATTTGTGATGGTAGCTGCAATGTTAAAACTATGATTTATACCATCAAATATGCAAATTTTCGAAACAAAACATAAATGTATTGTATAACAATGTTATAAGACTGCTGTCACTCTGATGAAGTTGTTTCTTGGTTAGTGACTAATATATCTCTATTTTGTAGGTTATTTGAGAAAGCTACCTATGCGGTGGAACACATGGTGAAAATATGCGGTTGTGTGTTTGGCTATTTGGTGTTAGCTAATAGAAATACATATTGTGTTTTCGCTGTAAAAACATTTAAAAAATTTGGAAATGATGGCTGGATTCACAAGATGTTTATCTTTAATTTGCTGTATTGGACTTGTGATTTCATGAAAATTATATTATTATGATATCCCTGTCCGTTAGGGTAGGGCTATGCTAGTCAGCTTTTTTGATGAGGAGGATTCCGGATCCGGGATGGGTATCCTGAAAGTTAACAGATGTTATTTGTCATATATGTAACAGATGTATTGTCAATATTTAACATATGATATTGGTAAAATATTTAGCAGATGTTATGGGTCACATATTAACAGATTTGTTGGTCACATACACATATTTAACAGATGTTATTGGTCACATATTTAGCAGATGTTTTGGTCACATATTTAGTTAATGTAATTGTGTCAATATTTAACGACTATTGCTCACTATTTAACAGATGTTATTGGTCACATACACATATTTAACAGATTCTATGGGGTGTAGTTAACTGCTTGTGGCATAGCCGAAATGTTACCGAACTGTGTCACATAAGGATGAGATATTTATGATGTTACTCTAGTCTAAATATTTAATTCTCTGTCTTCATTTCAGGTGAAAGCCAACAACTCTGAGCTCAGCTTCCTGCTCCTGCTGTCATTTGAAGCTCTGCTTCCTGTGCACTGGTTTTCATGGCCGGCCGAAGCCGTGGACGTGCATGCTGAGACACACCCTGTTTGGTATAAGCTTTGTGTTTGCATCTCCTGTCTGCTCAGCAGGGACTGTGGTGGTGCTGGTGGCCTTCAGGGCTACTCTGCCTGGAGAGAACCTGATGAGATTACTTCAGCCCCACCCAGCAGAGGATGGGTTATCTCCATCTGTTACACTCATCCAGGTGAACGTCTAGTTATTTACTATTATTCTATTGGAATTTATTTATTTCCTTCACTGACCATATTCTGTTGTTATGGTAACTTGTGCTTGCTTTTTCCTTCCAAACTCCTTTCCCTTCACAGGTGCTGATCTGTGTGCTGTGGCTATCCTAGCTCCACCCCGGGCCGGCTGAGAGGACGGAGAGAGGGTCGGGGAACCGGGGTCGTCTGGAGTGTGAGGGTGGGCTCTGTGGTTGCTTCTCTCTGGTGCTGGCGTACATCGGCCTGCTGGCCTCCCTCTGTCTCCTCTTAGCCTTCCTGCCAGGAAACTCCCAGACAACTTCAACGAGGCCAAGTTCATCAACCCAGCATGCTGATCTTCCGTGCGGATGGGATCTCTCATCCCTGCCTACGTCAGCCTTCCTGGGAAAGGTAAAACCACAAAAAAAAAACGTTAATGACAACTATTACCAGCCACACACTTACCTCCACACGAACCCCAAAACACATCTGTCGCTGATAGATATTGCCAAACCTCAAGCCTCCAGAACTTTTGGACCAGCTGAACCTCGTTCTAAGCAATCCCAGATGCTCCCAAAGTGTTCTCCAAAATCTCACTATGAGACCAGAGAGAAAACACCCAAGAACACATGATGTCCAAATAGAAACCACCAACAAACACATGATGTCCAAATAGAAACCACAAACACACCACAACACAATCGATGTCATTAGGACAAAACCAAAAACCACATGTTGAAGTTCAAGTTAGGAAAAAAAAAGAAACACCTTATTGACCACAGGGAGGTGTTGTTGTGCCTTTTCAAAGTCAGATAATTAATCAATAAAAGATCCTTCCAATCTATACATTGGATAACCTCCACTCAGCTTTGTCCTCTTTAAACCTCTCTCAGCTTTCCTCTTTACACCTCTCTCAAGCTCGTTGTAATGTTTGACCAGGAATATCCTAATGAAAACATCAGACTGAAAGAGGTGTTCTCTCAGCTTGCAGGCAGCAAGCTATTCATTCTCCTTTTCTTTCAGATGCCTCAGGTCAGAAATCAAAAAACCACCTGGTCTGCCTCATAGCCCCAGCCCCTAGCCCCTAGCCCTAGCCCCTGATTTGATAGGATTATATGGGTTTAGGAAACATTAGCACCATAACTTCACCCAGCTCTCTGGTAGTGATATCTCCTCTCACAGAGCCCTCTAAACAAGGAGAGAGGAATCAGAGAGAGCGCTCGGTCACTAGAGGCCTGGCGAGGCTGTATAAGCCTGTAGCCCTGCACGGTAACACAGCGACCAGGAAGTGATGAGGAAAGGCCAGAGTGATGAGAGCAGAGTATGAGAGGGACCAGAGTTGGTGAGAGGACCATATGATGAAGAGGACCAGATGATGAGAGAGGCCATAAGTGATGAGTGAGGCATGAGAGTAGATTGAGAGGTACCAGAGTGATGAGCAGATGGATGAGCAGAGTGATGAGAGAGAGTGTGCACCAGAGTGATGAGATGGGTACCAAGAGTGATGAGAGAGCCAGAGTGATAGAGAGGGTTACCAGAGTGATGAGAGAGGCAAGAGTGATGAGAGAGGCAAGAGTGATGAGAGAGGCACCAGAGTGATGAGAGGTACCAGAGTGATGAGAGGTAGCAGAGTGATGAGAGAGGCCAGAGTCTCAGGGCTCTCTGAGGTGACAGGCTGTCTTTGGATCGTTCAACTCTCCTCTTTTGAAACTCTAACAAACCTGTACCATATTAACACGCCTGGATGTCCCTGCAAAAACAAACTAGAATGTCAGCCCTTTTTCTACTTGGACGCTGCCGCCCCGCTCAATAGCAATTGATCTGTTGCTATTCCTGCTGAGGTACTCAGGCAAGATGGAAGGAAATGGGGCTCCGCAGAGAGAAGGGGGGGGGGTCCTGTTATGGAAGGATATGGGGCCTTGCACAGAGGGGGCGGGGTCCTGTTATGGTTACATAATGACACAACACATGTTTTGATGATACTCTGACCATGTGTGACTGAATTTGTCACTCACTCACTTTCTATTGTTGCATGCCTGGGCCTCCCTAAACAACTCCCAGAGAGGGCCCTATTGTTGCACACCTGGGCCACAACTCCCAGAGAGGGTCCTATTGTTGCATGCCTGGGCCTCCCTAAACAACTCCCAGAGAGGCCCCTATTGTTGCATGCCTGGGCCTCCCCAAACAACTCCCAGAGAGGGTCCTATTGTTGCATGCCTGGGCCTCCCCAAACAAGTCCCAGAGAGGGCCCAGTGTACACTTGTGGAAAAATGACTACAATGACAAACTGTGTATGCATTACAAGGGCTTGTAAGTCAGCATTTCACTGTAAAGTCTACTATACCTGGCACATATGACAAATACAATTTGATTTGAACATTTGATTTGAAACTGTATGCATGTCCTGGAATGAGTTGTTTTACACTGGGCTACAATGATGGATATTTATGGTGTGAAGGTTTATTGGTAAAAAAATGTGAAGAATGTCAAAACCTTTTGTTTATGTCCTAGGAGTGCTAGATTAAATTGACTGAAAATAGCTTGGTTGTGTTCCAAATGTAGAGACGAAAATTACTCACCGGGGTTTCTGATACCATTTTAGTTGATGCACGGCACGAATACGCTTTCATAAGTCATAGGCAGCGCACATCCTCCTGTCGCGCAGAAGAAATGCCAGGCATAAGAGTTTGAACTTGGCCCCATTAGTGTTTACTGTATAGTTCAACGTTTTTTTCAGTGATCGAATCAACTTTATATCAGCCCTTTTTCAATGCAACAAACCAAAACAAATCTAACTATGTCACACCATGATCTTTTCCACCCTCCAACAGGTGTCTCCTATTATCCCCTATTATCCCCTGTGTATTTATACCTGCATTTTCTGTTTGTCTGTTGCCAGTTCGACTTGTCTTGTCTAGGTTGTCCCAGCGTGTTTTTCGTGTGTTACCGACTCTCTAGTTCTTGTTTTCTAGTCTTCCTGTTTCCAACCTTTCTGCCTGCCGTTCTGTCCCTTTTGACTCTGCTTTGGACTACAAACCTCTGCCTGCCCTCYACCTGCCTTTTTGCCTACCCCTTTMTRATAATAAATATTCTGAGAWCCGAACCATCGGCCTCTGTGTCTCCATCTGGGTCATATCCTAAGTRGMGATAGTACAAACTGGCCATGACTCACCCAGCAGACACAGACCAGCTCCACAACYCTGTCTCCCTGCAAGGAGTCACCATTGAAAGACACYAGGAGCTACTTCAGAACCTGATGGAGGGACTCCAGACCTTGAACGCTGTGATGTTAAACTTTTTACTGGAGAAAGCCACAACGGAAACCTCCCGGGCTCTCAGTAACCTCGCTTCTAGCGACGGTTCTCCCCACCTCGGTGGCCACTGTTATTCACTCGATTCAATTMTACCATTGCCTATCGCCATCTCTCACATGTATAGAGCTGCTGCTACCAGAACCAGTAGGGAACAGTAATATCTATCAGAACCAGTAGGGAACAGTAATACAGTAATAACTATCAGAACCAGTAGAGGAACAGTAATACTATCAGAACCAGTAGGGAACAGAATATCTATCAGAACACAGTTAGAGAACAGTAATATCTATCAGAACCAGTAGGGAACAGTAATATCTATCAGAACCAGTAGGAACAGTAATATCTATCAGAACCAGTAGGAACAGTAATATACTATCAGAACCAGTAGGGAACAGTAGATATCTATCAGAACACCAGTAGGAACAGTAATATCTATTCACCAGTGGAACCAGTAATATCTATCTCTACCAAGTAGGAACAGTAATATCTATCAGAACCAGTAGGGAACATAGTATATCTATCAGAACCAGTAGGGAACCAGTAATCTATCTCACCAGTAGAAGAAACAGTAATATCTACAGAACCAGTAGAGAACAAAGATTAATATGTCTATCAGAACCAGTAGGGAACAGTAATATCTATCGACCAGTAGAGAACAGTAATATCTATCAGAACCAGTAGGGAACAGTAATTTCTATCCACAACAGTAGGACAGGTAATATCTAAATACTTCACCAGTAGAACAGTAATATCTATCAGAACAGTAGGGAACAGTAATATTATCAGAACCAGTAGGGAACAGTAATATCTATCTACCAGTAGGGAACAGTAATATCTATCTCACCAGTAGGAAACAGTAATATCTATCAGAACCAGTAGGGAACAGTAATATCTATCAGAAACCAGTAGGGGAACAGTAATATCTATCAGAACCAGTAGGAGACAGTAATATCTATCTCACCAGTAGGGACAGTAATATCTATCTCACCAGTAGGAACAGTAATATCTATCAGAACCAGTAGGGAACAGATATATTCTATCAGAAAACCAGTAGGAACATAATATCTTATCACAGTAGAGACAGTAATATCTATCAGAACCAGTAGGGAACAGTAATATCTATCAAACCAGTAGGGAACAGTAATATCTATCTCACCAGTAGGGAACAGTAATAATCTATCTCACCAGTAGGGAACAGTAATATCTATCAGAACCAGTAGGAACAGTAATATCTGTCTACCAGTAAGGAACAGTCATTCTCTTCACAGTAAGGAACAGTAATATCTGTCTCACCAGTAGGAACAGTATATCTGTCTCACCAGTAAGGAACAGTAATATCTGTCTCACAGCAGGGAGCAGTGTTGTCCCAGTGTGACATCAATAGGTTGAGTATTATCCATAGTGGATTTATCAACCCTCCAAGTTCCTAACCTAAACCATAAGTTATTTAAACACAAACATGAACATGCAATCAAACCCAACCCTAACATAGTACACTACAACCATGAACGGTAAACAGATCACCAAATCTGCACTAATATGACACAAAAACAACTAAGAAACACAAAAAAACTCAGTGCGATCACAACAATCCTAATAGTTACACTAAAATATGAGGGGGTGTCTTCAACCATCAAGCCATGTTAATCAAGCTCGATTTGTTACAAGATGTTGAACTGTGAAGAACGCTAGACTGCAAAAACCCTGCCACAAATTATAGTTAAGCTATTGCGTCAATCAAATGTAAAATTAGCAAGGTAAATGTCTCACAAAGTGTTGATAACTACATGGAAGGTCTGTGCAAGGAAACTTTAATTTGACTACCCAGTATAATCGTATATGTGGAGGACAGTACCTAATGCTGCAGTGTCCTTGTAGAGGAGGTCTGTGCTGTAGTGTCCTTGTAGAGGAAGGTCTGTACTGCAGTGTCCTTGTAGAGAGGTCTGTACTGTGGCTGTCCTTGCTGGCTGCAGGAGGTCTGTACTCAGTGTCTTGTAGAGGAGGTCTGTACTGTGGTAGTCCTTGTAGAGGAGACGAGTCCTCTGTAAGGCTGTAGCTGATCCTTGTAGAGGAGGTCTGTACACCTGATGTCGCTTGTAGAGGAGGTCTGTACTGCAGTGTCCTTGTAGAGGGGTCTTTACTGCAGTGGTCCTTGTAGAGGAGGTCTGTACTGCAGTGTCTTGTAGAAGGTCTGTGCTAAGTGCTGCCTTGTAGAGGAAGGTCCTGTACTGGTGTATACCTGTAAGAAGGGATCTGTCACTGTGCATGTCACTGTAAGAGAGGTCTGTTACTGTGGATTCCTTGTAGAGGAGGTCTGTGCTGTAGTGTCCTTGTAGAGGAGGTCTGTACTGTAGTGTCCTTGTAGAGGAGGTCTGTACTGTAGTGTCCTTGTAGAGGAGTCTGTATGTAAGTGTCCTGTAGAGGAGGTCTGACTGAGTGTCCTTGTAGAGGAGTCTGTATGTAGTGTCCTTGTAGAGAGGTCTGCTACTGTAGTGTCCTTGTAGAGGAGGTCTGTACTGTATGTCAAATTACAGGTTTCTCCATGTGTTTCTACTTACCCAGCAGAGCCAGAGAAGACACAGGTAGGGGTTGTATAAGACACACCTGTTTGGCAAGGAGAGAGAGGACGTTACCTAAACGTACGTACATCCAGCTAAGAAAGGATAAAACCCTTAACACAAATTTAAATGTGTTTTAATGGAGCAATAATTCAACCTCCCTACCTGGCGATCATCTCAACAAGTGTATGCTGTAGTAGCCCTTCTTTTTGGTTGTTTCACAGGAGAGGGATCAGAGGTGGGAGAAAACAGATGACAAGGAGGCAAAGTCTGGGAAAAGGGGCTTAGGGAAAGAATGTGTTTGTTTTCCTCATTGGATCCTTCAGTGTTTTGTCCACAATACGACAAGAGAGAGGATATGGATTGGTATTTTCTCAACCAGAAGATTTAAACATAGAAATCTATCTTCTCCTTACAAACTACCAGTTGTGAGAGAGCAACTGACCCAAATATCTGTGACTGACCTTATGAACGTGACCAAACCCCTGAACGGCATAGGATCCCGAAACTTTTGACCTTATGTTCGTGAGAGGTTGCAGTATGTACAGTATGGCTCCCCAAACGAGGTCACATTCAGTCAAGATCATCTGTCATCCAGTATAGAGTTCATCCATCATCTTTTAAGTGCACTTCTGGCTCCACCCGATATATTGCTTAATATCAGCAAGAGATCCGTAATCTCCTGAGAGCTAATGAATGAATGACTAGAGTATAGTCCATCTGACCCTATAGAGATTGGTTTGATTCAGAGAAGGAGAGGGGGAAGGGACATAATCTCAAACGCTTTTATGTTGGCTAGCCAATAGCACTGAGGTGGTGTATACCAGCCCAGGCCTCGTAATACGAGTAGACTGAGGGTGTAACAGCCAGGCCTTGTAATACAGTAGACTGAGGGGTGGTACCAGAGGCCTGTAATCAGCAGTACGACTGAGGGGACCCTGTACAAGCCAGGACCCTGTAATACAGTAGCAACTGAAACTGAGGGGATAGCACCAGCCAGGCCCTGTAATACAGCTAGACCTGACGAGGCGACCCCTGTACCAGCCAGGCCTGTAATACAGTAAACCGGACTGAGGGGTGTACCAGCCAGGCCTGTAACTACAGTAAACAAGAACTGGACGCGAGGTGTACCAGCCAGGCCCTGTAATAACAGTAGACTGAGGGGTTGTTACCAGCCAGGGCTGTATACAGTAAACAGATGACGGGTAGTTACCAGCCAGACCTAATACAGTAAACAGACTGCGGGGGGGTGTACCTGATTTAGTAATCAGGTGAGCTAGTCCAGGGATTACCACTCATCAAGCCCTTAATTAGTAGCAGGTGAGCTAGTCCAGGGATAAATCAATCAAATCAACATCAAATCAAATTTATTGAGTCACATACACATGGTTAGCAGGACATGTTAATGCGAGTGTAGCGAAAATGCTTGTCGCTTCTAGTTCCGAAAATGGCCCAGTAAATAACCGAACAGTAACTCTAAACCTACACAATTTCACCGCTACTACCTTACACCACACACAAAGTAGATGAAGGCGACTAAGAATATGAATACATAAAGAGTATAATGGAGCATGAAGTGTGGCTACAGAACGCGCATGGCAGTATGACAGTAGATTG
>NW_019945160.1:16582-24520 GCF_002910315.2 Salvelinus sp. IW2-2015
ACCATTTTAGTTGGATGGCGGCCAAACGGGTGCCCCCCCGCAAACGGGGGGAAAATTTACCACGCGGTCTCATAAAGTTATCCATTTTAGGTTGTGCACGGCGATCGCTCAAATCAAGCGCATGCGACATCTTCCTGTGCGCGCAGAAAGAAATGCCAGGCATAAGAGTTTGAACTTGCCCCATTAGTGTTTACTATAGTTCAACGTTTTTTCAGTGATCGAATCAACTTTATATCAGCCCTTTTCAATGCAACAAAACCAAAACAAATCTAACTATGTCACACCATGATCTTTTCCACCCTCACACAAGGTGTCTCCTATTATCCCCTATATCCCTGTGTATTTATACCTGCATTTCTCGTTTGTCTGTTGCCAGTTCGACTTGTCTTGTCTAGGTTGTCCCAGCGTGTTTTTTCGTGTGTTACCGACTCTCTCAGTTCTTGTTTTCTAGTCTTCCTGTTTCCAACCTTTCTGCCTGCTTCTGTCCCTTTTGACTCTGCTTTGGACTACAAACCTCTGCTGCCCTCAACTGCCTTTTTTGCCTACCCTTTGTCATAATAATATTCTGAAACCGAACCATCGGCCTCTGGTGTCTCCATCTGGGTCATATCCTAAGTTGGGATAGTACAAAACTGGCCATGACTCACCCAGCAGACACAGACCAGCTCCACAACGCTGTCTCCCGCAAGGGTCACCATTGAAAGACACAAGAGCTACTTCAGAACCTGATGGAGGGACTCCAGACCTTGAACGCTGTGATGTTAAACTTTTTACTGGAGAAAGCCACAACGGAAACCTCCCGGCTCTCAGTAACCTCGCTTTCTAGCGACGGTTCTCCCCACCTCGGTGGCCACTTTATTCACTCGATTCAATTGTACCATTGCCTATCGCCATCTCTCACATGTATAGAGACTGCTGCTACCGAAACCAGTAGGGAACAGTAATATCTATCAGAACCAGTAGGGAACAGTAATATCTATCAGAACCAGTAGGGAACAGTAATATTATCAAACCAGTAGGGACAGTAATATCTATCGAACCAGTAGGGAACAGCTAATATCTATAAACTAAGAACGAACCTATAGAGACAGTAGGGACAGTAATATATATCAGAACCAGTAGGGAACAGTAATATCTATCAGAACCAGTAGAGAACATTAATATCTATCAAACAGTAGGGAACAGTATATCTATCAGAACCAGTAGGGAACAGTAATATCTATCAGAACCAGTAGGGAACATTAATATCTATCAGAACCAGTAGGGAACAGTAATATCTGATCAGAACCAGTAGGAACAGTAATATCATATCAGAACCAGTAGAGAACAGTAATTATCTATCAGAACCAGTAGGGAACAGTAATATCTATCAGAACAGTAGGGAACAGTAATATCTATCTCACCAGTAGGGAACAGTAATATCTATCCAGAACACCAGTAGGAGACAGTCAAATATCTATCAGAACCAGTAGAGATACCCATAATATCTATTCAGAACCAGTAGGGAACAGTAAATATCTATAAACAGTAGGGAACAGTAAATATCTATCGAACACAGTAGAGAACAGTAATATCTATCTCACCAGTAGGAACAGTAATATCTATCAGAACCGTAGGGACAGTAATATCTATCAGAACCAGTAGGGACCAGTAATATCTATTCACCAGTAGGGAACAGTAATATCTATCAACCCAGTAGGGAACGTAATATCTATCAGAACCAGTAGGAGAACAGTAATATCTATTCAGAACCAGTAGGAACAGTATAATCTATCAGAACCAGTAGGACAGTAATATCTATCTACCAGTGAGGAGACAGTAATATCATATCTCACCAGTAGGGAACAGTAATATCTATCAGAACGCAGGTGGGAACAGTAATATCTATCAAACCATAGAATATTATCTATCACCAGTAGGAACAGTAATATCTATCCCACCAGTAGGGAACAGTAATATCTATCAGAACCAGTAGGGAACAGTAATATCTATCAGAACCAGTGGAGAACAGTATATCTATCAGAACCAGTAGGGAACAGGTAATATTCTATTCAGCAGTAGGACCATAATATCTATCAGAACCAAGTAGGGGAACCAGTGCAATTATCTATCTCACAGTACCGAACAGTAAAATCTATCTCACAGTAAGGAACAGTAATATCTATCAGAACCTAGAAAGTTTAACAGTAATGTCTATCTCACCAGTAAGGAACAGTAATTATCTATAGCCAGTAGACCAGTATATATCAGCAGTAAGAGTAGATCTGTCCACAGTAAGACAGTAATATCTATCAGAACCAGTAGGAACATATATCTATCAAGAACCAGTAGGAACAGGAATATCTACTACCAGTAGGAACAGTGAATATCTATCAGAACCAGTAGGGAACAGTAATATCTAATCAGAACCAGTAGGAACGTATATCTTTATCTCACCAGTAGGGACCAGTAATATCTATCGAGAACCAGTAGGGAACAGTAATATCTATCAGAACCAGTAGGAACAGTAATATCTATCTCACCAGTAGAACAGTATATCTATCGCACCAGTAGGAACAGTAATATATAATCAGAACCAGTAGGAACAGTAATATCTATCTCACCAGTAAGGAACAGTAAATATCTCATCAGAACCAGTAGGGAACAGTAATATCTGTCTCACCAGTAAGGAACATCATATCTGTCTCACCAGTAAGAACAGTTATCTGTCACAGCAGGAGCAGTGTTGTCCCAGTGTGACATCAATAGGTTGAGTATTATACCATAGTGGATTTATCAACCTTCCAAGTTCCTGAACCTAAACCAAAGTTATTAAACACAACACATGATCAGTGATCACCCAACCTAAATAGTACACTAAAATGAACGGTGAATCGTCTCAACCATCATTGGCAACTAATTATGTACAAAACCAGGAGCAACTGCAGGCGGCACATAACATCCTATTATGAGTTCATCTATGGGGGGGGTCACAAAAGATGTAGTCATGGTTCAGATTTGTTACAACTGTGTAAACTGTGTAACAAGCTAACTGTAGAAATTGTCGCCGCAGGCAAATATAATTTAACGCAATTAGCGGTAAGTGGAATCAGTAGTGTCCTTGTAGAGGAGTCCTAGCGCAGTGTCTTGTTAGAGGAGTCTGTCGGCAGTGTCCTTGTAGAGGAGTCTGTGCTGTAGTGTCTTGTAGCGGGAGGTCTGTACTGCAGTGTCCTTGTAGAGGATGTCCTGTACTGCAGTGGTCCTTGTAGAGGAGGTCTGTGCTGTAGTGTCCTTGTAGAGGAGGTTGTACTGCAGTGTCCTTGTAGAGGAGGTCTGTACTGCAGTGTCCTTGTAGAGGAGGTCTGGCTGTAGTGTCCTTGTAGAGAGGTCTGTACTGTAGTGTCCTGTAGAGGAGGTCTGTGCTGTAGTGTCCTTGTAGAGGAGGTCTGTACGTGGTGTCCTGTAGAGGAGGTCCTGTACTGTAGTGTCCTGTGACGGAGTCTGTACTGTGGTGTCCTTGTAGAGGAGGGTGTACTGTGTGTCCATGTAGAGGAGGTCTGTACTGTAGTGTCCTTGTTAGAGTGGCGTGTACTGTAGTGTCCTTGTAGAGGAGGTCTGTACTGTAGTTCCTTGTAGAGGAGGTCTGTACTGTAGTGTCCTTGTAGAGGAGGTCTGTAACTCGTGTGTCCTTGTAGAAGGTCTGATGAGTCTGTAGAGAGTCTGTACTGTGGTGTCCTTGTAGAGGAGGTATGTACTGTGGTGTCCTTGTAGAGGAGCTGTACTGTAGTGTCCTTGTAGAGGAGGTCTGTACTGTAGTGTCCTTGTAGAGGAGGTCTGTTACTGTCTGTGTAGAGGTGGGAGAACAGTGACAGGATGCAAGTTCTGGGAACAAGAAGGGCCTAGTGGAAAGAATGTGTTTGTTTTCCTCTTGGATCCTTCAGTGTTTGTCCACATGGACGAAAGAGAGGTATGGCATCGGTATTTCTCAACACAGAGATTTAAACATAGAATTATCTCTCCTTCACTACCAGTTTGAGAGCACTGACATTCTGTGACTGACCTTGACGCTGACAAACCCCTGACCATGATCCCGAACGTGACCTTTGTTCCGTGAGAGGTCAGATGTACAGTATGGCTCAACGAGGTCATTCAGTCAAGATCATCTGTCATAGAGTTCATCCATCATCTTTTAAAGTCACTGTCCTGGCTCACCCGTATTGCTTAATATCAGCAAGACATCCGTAATCTCCTGAGCTATTGATGAATGATAGAGGTAGTCCATCTTACCCTATGAGGTTGGTTTGATTCAGGACAAGGGAGGGAAGGGAACATAATCTCAAACCTTTTATGTGCTGCCAATAGACTGAGGTGTACCAGCCAGGACTGTAATACAGTAAACAAACTGAGGGGTGTACCAGCCAGGCCTGTTAATAACAGTAGACTGAGGGGTGTACCAGCCGGCCTGTTAATACAGTGAACAGACTGACGGGTGTACCAGCCAGGCCTGTAATACAGTAAACAGACTGACGGGTGTACCAACCAGGCCTGTAATACAATAAACAGACTAACGGGTGTACCAGCCAGGCCTGTATACAGTAAACAGGACTGAGGGGTGTACCAGCCAGGCGGTAATACAGTAAACAGACTGACGGGTGTACCAGCCAGGCCTGTAATACAGTAAACGGACTGACGGGTGTACAAGCCAGGCCTGTAATACAGTAAACAGGACTGACGGGTGTACAAGCCAGGCCTGTAATACCAGTAAACAGACTGACGGGTGTACCAGCCAGGCCTGTTAATACAGTAAACAGACTGAGGGGTGTACCAGCCAGGCCTGTAATACAGTAACAGACTGACGGGTGTACCAGCCAGGCCTGTAATACAGGTAACAGACTGACGGGTGTACCAGCCAGGCCTGTAATACAGTAAACAGACTGAGGGGGTGTACAGCCAGGCCGTGTAATACAGTAAACAGCACTGACGGGTGTACCAGCCAGGCCTGTAATACAGGTAACAGACTGAGGGGTGTACCAGCCAGGCCTGAATACAGTAAACAGACTGACGGGGTACCAGCCAGGCTGGGTGAGCTAGTCCAGGGATACCAATCATCAAGCCCTTGATTAGTAATTCAGGTGAGCTAGGTCCAGGGATACCACTCATCAAGCCCTTAATTAGTAAGCAGGTGAGCTAGTCCAGGCGATACCACTCATCAAGCCCTAATTAGTTAAGCAGGTGAGCGCAGTCCAGGGATACCTTATCAGTCAAGCCTTGATTAGTAAATCAGGTGAGGCTAGTCCAGGGATACCAATCATCAACCCTTGATTAGTTAATCAGGTGAGCCTAGTCCAGGGATACCAATCATCAATCCCTTGATTAGTAATCGTGTGAGCCAGTCAGGGATACCCATCATCAATTCCTGATTAGTAATCAGGTGAGCTAGTTAGGGCTACAACAAAAATGTGAAACATCTAGGGGTCCCCGAGGAGAGAAAGGGAGTGGAAGAGAGAGAGAGAGCGGAGATTGGCGAGAGACCATGCATATGCCATGGATATACCAAGCATATCAAATCAAATTGTATTGGTCACATACACATGTTTAGCAGATGATATTGCGGGTGTAGCAAAATGCTTGTGTTTCTAGCTCCGACAATGGAGTAATATCTAACAAGTAATATCTAACAATTTCACAAAATATACCAAAATACACACACATCTAAGTAAAGCAATGGAATTAAGAATATAGAAATATATGGACGAGCAATGCCAGAGTGGCATAGACTAAGATACAGTAGAATAGTATAGAATACAGTATGAGATGAGTAATGCAAAATATATTAACATTATTAAAGTGACTAGTGTTCCTTTTATTAAAGTGGCCAGTGATTTCATCTCTATGTATATAGGCAGCAGCCTCTAATGTGCTAGTGATGGCGATTTAACAGAATTTAAGAGTCTGATGGCCTTTAGATAGAAGCTGTTTTTCCAGTCTCTCGGTCCCAGCTTTGATGCACCTGTACTGACCTCGCCTTCTGGATGATAGCGGGGTGAACAGGCTGTGGCTCGGGTGGTATTTGTCCTTGATGATCTTTTTCCTGGAGGGAAGGATACCTACAACACCCAATATACCATGCATACACCATGCATATACCATGTATATACCATGCATATACCATGTATATACCATGCATACACCATGCATATACCATGTATATACCATGCATATACCATGCATATTATATGCATATTCCATGCATATTCCAAGCATAGTCCATGCACATTCCATGCATATTCCATGCATATACCATGCATATACCATGCATATCCCATGCATATCCCATGCATATACCATGCATATCCCATGCATATATCATGCATATTCCATGCATATACCATGCATATACCATGCATATTTCATGCATACACCATGCATATTCCATGCATATAGCATGGATTTTTCATGCATATACCATGCATTTACCATGCATATATCATGCATATTCCATGCATATTCCATGCATATAGCATGGATAAACCATGCATATACCATGCATATTCAGGATGGGAAGAGAGGGAGAGAAAAAAGAAGAAAGAGGGAATTTCTGAGAATCAGTGAGGCACAGACTGTGGCACGACTGTGGCCCCCGTAGGATGTTTAGGCCCTTGTGGTGTTGCTGGCCCTCTCTATTCCTTAGGTAAGATGCTGACCAGCATGGTGTGGTCGTAGCCATGGATATGTCTAACTACAGGAGAATTGAAGCTATGTTAGGAAGAATCTAACATGAGCTAATAAACATTCCAGAAAATCAATCGTTCATCGAGAGATATCTTTCATGTTGAAGTTAGAAATGTCTAAATGTCTTGTAATATGACTTGAGGGATTTTATAAACTGTTCCTGGCCGTAGCTGGGCACTGGTGCAAAGACAGCTTATTGTGCAGTGTCTTAGAACTAGTGAGCTTATTCATGGATTGTGCACCTGCCATACGGCCAGGTTCACCTGGCATTCATAACCGTGAGTGTGCCTGTGTGGAGTGGCCGTATTATCACCACTCTCTCTTCTCTCTACTCTTCGCAATCTTCTAACCTATGACTCCATCTGCTTTCCAACAAGGTCTCTTATCCTCCTTTTTTCATTTCTTTCCTGATTGGAAACGTCCTGGCACCACAGAGTCAGAGGATTTCACCCACAATAATAGACCAATCAATAGAGAAAATGTACCTTGTTCTCATTGTCTACTGTCCCCCTGTAGGATTGATAGTCATACCAGGCCTTCTAAAGGACACACAGAGACTTGATCGTGGATAGCATGACCTGAGACCTGATAGGCTTAAGCTGACGCTTTCTACACTTTTGCGTCTCTACCTAGTAGTCCCTGCAGAATAGTCTACCTGTTGAGTTGTGTGCTACTGAGACCTGATAGATCTACTGTTGAGTTCGGTGCTACTGAAGCCCTGATAGATCTACCTGTTGAGGTGTGCTACTGTGGTTAGTAACGAATCTGATTGATGTGACTGGGGTCTGAATGTGTTACCGCACTGAGGACGCTGGGCACACAGGGAGCGCTGTGTGTGATACCTCGCGGGACGCGAGTTCTATCTCGATCAAGGAGATGAAGAGCATCGTCAAGGACGGCTGACGCGCAGAACCATCGGTAGCCGTAAGGTAACAGCTGGTGCGCAGTCTAATAAAACAGCCCTGCGATGAAGTGTGCGCAATGTCTTAATTGTGTATGTAAGATCTTCATAGGTCGATTTAGTTCTGATTTACAATCCTCAGACATGAGCTGGCCAGACCACAGTCAGACTATAGTAGCCCCAAGCTTGTGTTGTTTCCTCATTCCACACACTTTTTTTTTTGAAGCTTCACCTTTATACCACCAAACCGATCTCACGTTTGTGCATAACCATCCACACTCAATGAGCTGGCCCCTTCTCTCCTTACTTCTGCTGCCGTTCATCAT
>NW_019945160.1:24545-26859 GCF_002910315.2 Salvelinus sp. IW2-2015
GAGGACCGATGAGGGACTGGAGAGCGGGGGGACGGCGACGACGGAGGGGATGGGAGGGAGGGGTAGGCGGGGGTGGAGTAGCCCTTGGCGGGGACCATGGGGGCGAGGGGGAGGGGGGGCGGAAGGGAGGAGGCTCGCGAGCGAGAGGGGAGCGGGAGAGGGATGAGAGAGGTGGAGTGGGGGAGGTCGCGGAGGGGGGAACGGCGGGAATGGAGGGACGAGAGAGGTGAGATGGAAGCTGAATGGGAGGCGGTGCGATGGGGGGTGGGTGGGGGAGAGGGAGGGGATCAGAGGGGGAGTGTGGGAGGGACGAGGGGGGAAGCGAGTGTGGCAAGTCGGGAGGGGGAGGCAGGGGGAGGGCGGGGTCGGGCGGAGGCGTGGAGGGATGAGGAGGGCGGGGGAGAGGCTGGGGTCAGGGGCAGGGCGGCGGATGAGCGTCGGCGGAGGGATGAAGGTGATGTGTGGATGGTGAAGAGGGGAAGCGGGGGAGGAGGGCGACGGGGATGGCGGGAGACGGGGGGAGCTACGGAGGTGGCGAGTGGCTGGGCTGGAAGTGGACTCATGCGAGGGGGGTATGGAGAGGAGAGAGAATGTGGAAGTGAGAGAGGGTACCGGAGCTGCTGTTGGATGGGCGGGGGGAGGAGGGAGTGGGGGCCGGGGCGGCGAGGGGGTGGGAAGGAGTGGAGGTGGAGATGCCGCTCGCGAGGAGAGAGGGGCGGGGGGGCGGGAGAGAAGGGAAGGAGCGGAGGGGGGGGAGTCGGGGTGGGGGGGGATGGAGGACGAGCGAGGGGGGGACGGGGGGAGGACGTGGCTGCGTGGTCGGCGGAGGGAACGGGAAGTGACTGGGGAGGAAGGGGGGACCCGGTGGGGCCAAGGCCGGAATGGGGGAGGCGGGCGAGGGGACGTGGATGGTTGGGGCGACGTGACGTGGATGTGAGGCGGAGGGAGATGGGAGCGAGGGGGGTGAGTGGGGGGGATCGGGGAGGCGAGGGCGAGGGGCGGATGGGAGAGTATCGTGTTGGGTGTGGGGTGCGGGGAGCATGACGGTGAGGGGAGAGGGTCGTGATGGGTGAAGCGGGCCGTAGCTGGCATGGTCCAAAAACAGCCATTGTGCGAGCTTCTGTAGAACTGTTTAGGATTGCATGCCTGGAGGGACTGTAGAACTATGTGTTGGAGTGCGAGGGCAACCAATGAGGGTCTCTCTTTCCTCTACCACATGATCATCTCTTCGCAGGTCTCTTTACCTCCTTTCTTTCATCTGTTCAGTGTGATGAAAGGTCCTGGGCACCACAGAGACAGAGGGATTCACCCACAATAAGACCAATCAATAGAGAAATGTACCTGGTCTCATTGTCTACTGTTCCCCCTGTAGGATTGATAGTCATACCAGGGCCTCCTAAAGGCACACAGAGACTTGCCTGATAATGACCTGAGACACTGATAGCTTACTGGACGCAAAATGCTGCTACTGAGTCCCTGATAGCTCTACCTGTTGAGTTGGTGCTACTGAGGACCTGATAGATCTACCTGTTGAGTTGGTGCTACTGAGACCCTGATAGATCTACCTGTTGAGGTGGTGCTACTGTGTAGTAACTATATCTGATGGATGACTGTGGTCTGAATGTGTACCGAGGTAGTGGGACAAGGGGAGCGCTTGTGTGTCTGGGGGGGCTCTATGCGATAAGGAGAGAAGATGCATCGTCAAGACCGGACGGCAGACTCGGGTAAGACGAAGGTAAAAACAGCTGGTGCGCAATGTCTAATGTTATGTAAGTCTCAAGGTTTTGTTTGTCTGATTTACAATACCTCATGACAAGCTGCAGACCATACTATTTACCCAGTTTGTTTTCATCCACATTTTTRGAAGCTGTCTATATACCACCACAAACCGATACTGGCAATAACACCACACTCAATGAGCTGTATAGGGTCATAACCAAKCAAGAAAATGCACATCCAGAGGTGGTGTTTTTTGTGTCCGGTGATTTTAACTTCTTTGGMGTAGGGGGCGGTATTTTCACATCCGGATGAAAAGCATGCCCAGAGTAAACAGCCTGCTACAAAGCCATAAAAGCTASAATATGCATATTATTAGTAGATTTGGATAGAAAACACTCTGAAGTTTCTAAAACTGTTTGAATGATGTCTGTGAGTATAACAGAARTCATCAGGCAGGTAAAAACCTGAGAAAAAATCCACCAGGAAGTGAGAAATCTGGGGTTGGTCGATTTTCAACTCAGCTCCTATTGAAGATACAGTGGGATATTGGTAATGTTGCACTTCCTACGGCTTCCACTAGATGTCAACAGTCGTT
>NW_019945160.1:26884-32725 GCF_002910315.2 Salvelinus sp. IW2-2015
GAGGACCGATGAGGGACTGGAGAGCGGGGGGACGGCGACGACGGAGGGGATGGGAGGGAGGGGTAGGCGGGGGTGGAGTAGCCCTTGGCGGGGACCATGGGGGCGAGGGGGAGGGGGGGCGGAAGGGAGGAGGCTCGCGAGCGAGAGGGGAGCGGGAGAGGGATGAGAGAGGTGGAGTGGGGGAGGTCGCGGAGGGGGGAACGGCGGGAATGGAGGGACGAGAGAGGTGAGATGGAAGCTGAATGGGAGGCGGTGCGATGGGGGGTGGGTGGGGGAGAGGGAGGGGATCAGAGGGGGAGTGTGGGAGGGACGAGGGGGGAAGCGAGTGTGGCAAGTCGGGAGGGGGAGGCAGGGGGAGGGCGGGGTCGGGCGGAGGCGTGGAGGGATGAGGAGGGCGGGGGAGAGGCTGGGGTCAGGGGCAGGGCGGCGGATGAGCGTCGGCGGAGGGATGAAGGTGATGTGTGGATGGTGAAGAGGGGAAGCGGGGGAGGAGGGCGACGGGGATGGCGGGAGACGGGGGGAGCTACGGAGGTGGCGAGTGGCTGGGCTGGAAGTGGACTCATGCGAGGGGGGTATGGAGAGGAGAGAGAATGTGGAAGTGAGAGAGGGTACCGGAGCTGCTGTTGGATGGGCGGGGGGAGGAGGGAGTGGGGGCCGGGGCGGCGAGGGGGTGGGAAGGAGTGGAGGTGGAGATGCCGCTCGCGAGGAGAGAGGGGCGGGGGGGCGGGAGAGAAGGGAAGGAGCGGAGGGGGGGGAGTCGGGGTGGGGGGGGATGGAGGACGAGCGAGGGGGGGACGGGGGGAGGACGTGGCTGCGTGGTCGGCGGAGGGAACGGGAAGTGACTGGGGAGGAAGGGGGGACCCGGTGGGGCCAAGGCCGGAATGGGGGAGGCGGGCGAGGGGACGTGGATGGTTGGGGCGACGTGACGTGGATGTGAGGCGGAGGGAGATGGGAGCGAGGGGGGTGAGTGGGGGGGATCGGGGAGGCGAGGGCGAGGGGCGGATGGGAGAGTATCGTGTTGGGTGTGGGGTGCGGGGAGCATGACGGTGAGGGGAGAGGGTCGTGATGGGTGAAGCGGGCCGTAGCTGGCATGGTCCAAAAACAGCCATTGTGCGAGCTGTCTGTAGAACTGTTTAGATTGGCATGCCTGGAGGGACTGTAGAACTATGTGTTGGAGTGCGAGGGCAACCAATGAGGGTCTCTCTTTCCTCTACCACATGGTCATCTTTCGCAGGTCTCTTTACCTCCTTTCTTTCATCTGTTCAGTGTGATGAAAGGTCCTGGGCCCACAGAGACAGAGGGATTCACCCACAATAAGACCAATCAATAGAGAAATGTACCTGGTCTCCTGTCTACTGTTCCCCTGTAGTTGATTCACTACCAGCCTCCTAAAGGCACACAGAGACTGCTGATAATGACCTGAGACACTGATATTACTGGACGCAAATGCTGCTACTGAGTTCCTGATAGCTCTACCTGTTGAGTTGGTGCTACTGAGGACTGATAGATCTACCTGTTATTGGTGCTACTGAGACCCTGATAATTACCTGTTGAGGTGGTGCTACTGTGTAGTAACTATATCTGATGGGATGACTGTGGTCTAGATGCTGTACCGAGGTAGTGGGACAAGGGAGCGCTTTGTTGTTCTGGGCTCTATGCATAAGAGGAGAAGATGCATCGTCAAGACCGGACGGCCAGACTCGGGTAAGACGAAGGTAAAAACAGCTGTGTGCGCAATGTCTAATTTTATGTAAGTCTCAAGTTTTGTTTGTCTGATTACAATACCTCATGACAAGCTGCAGACCATACTATTTACCCAGTTTGTTTTCATTCCACATTTTTTTGAAGCCGTCTATATACCACCACCAAACCGATATGGCAATAACAACCGCACTCAATGAGCTGTTAGGTCATAACCAAACAAGAAAATGCACATCCAGAGTGTGTTTTTTGTGTGTCGCTGATTTTACACTCTTTGGTGTAGGGGGCGTATTTTCAATTCGGATAAAGCATGCCCAGAGTAAACAGCTGCTACAAAAGCCATAAAAGCTACAATATGTCATATTATTAGTAGATTTGATGAAAACACTCTGAAGTTTCAAAAACTGTTTGAATGATGCTGTGAGTATAACAGAATTCATCAGGCAGTAAAAACCTTGAGAAAAAATCCACCAGAAGTGAGAAATCTGGGGTTGTCGATTTTTACTCAGCTCCTATAAGAATACAGTGGATATTTGTAATGTTCACTTCCTACGGCTTCCACTAGATTCAACAGTCGTTAGAACCTTGTCTGATGCCTTCTTACTTGTAGGGGCCGAAGGAGAGCGGAATGAGCCAGGTCTCCATGACGCTGAACGATCTGACCATGCGCGTTCTCGTGACAGCGGGCTCTTGCCATCGCAATTCTGAAGACCGCAGGAATACTCCGGTTGGAACATTATTGAAGAATTATGTTAAAAACATCTAAAGATTTGTTCAATAGTTGTTTGTCATGTTTTTACGGACTGTATAATAACCTCTAACGAGTCACAACCCGTGATCGATCCCCCATCAAAAAAAGCACGATAGCATAGCTAGCCTAAAGCTACGGGATATCATATAATAAAATGTTCAGAAATCACAAGTCCACACACAAATGAAAGATAACAATTTGTGAATCCAGCCATCATTTCCGATTTTTTTAATGTTTTACAGGGAAGACACAATATGTATTTCTATTAATCTAACCACCATAGCAAAAGACACAACTTTTTTTCCCCACCATTTTTTCCTGCATACGGTAGCTATCACTAATTCGACACCAATAGAAAAGTATAAATAGTACTAACCAAGAAACAACTTAATCAGATGCAGACTGATAACATATTTATTGTTACATATGTTTTGTTAGAAAATTGCTATGTTCAGGATAAATCACAGTTCTACATTCCAGCTGCAATCTGAAATAGCGTGAAGCAGCCAGAATAATTACAGAGCCAACGTCAAATACCTAAATACTCACATAAAACATTCTGAAAATACACCGTCAGCAATGAAAGCCCAACATCTTGTAATCCAGCCAATATTTCAGATTTATTTAAGTGTTTTACAGCCGAAAACACAATTAGCATTATATTAGCTTACGCACCATAGCCAAACACAAGCAATTTACCAGGACAAAGGTTAGCGATCGTAACAATTCATTTACATTTACATTTAAGTCATTTAGCAACATCCAGCAAAAGATATATAATGTGTACTAACCTTTATAATACTTCATCAGACTGACAGTGCTGTAACATCATATTACACAATGCATATAGGTTTGTTTCGAAAATGGGCAATATTTGCAGCACAAATCGTGGTATACAATGTGATTATAGCACATTTCAGGCAATCTGGCCCTCGCCATTCTGAAAAGGCACCTAATCTAATCAATAAATAATCATAACTTGACTAAAAAATACAAGGTTGGACAACAAATGAAGATACATTAGTCTTAATGCAACACGCGGTGTTAGATTTTTTAAATTAACGTTACTAACGTTACTAGATTTTAAATTAACGTTACTACGCGTTTATTATAGCGAGACCCACCGAAATCAATGGAGGAATTTTAATTTTAAATTTTGTAAATGTAACATTTTAAATTTTTCCACAGAACAACGAATTACATCATAATAAGTTCTTACTTTTTGATGAACTTCAATCAGAATCTTGGGCAATTGTCCTTTCGTCCAAAAGAATCCTTTTCCGGTTGTAGATTTCGCCTTCAACTTTGGAATTAGCTGTACATTAGCCATGTGGCAAAATGTGCCCAACTCACTATTGCGCAGCACAAAGAAAATTTCGAAAATCGCAATATACTCACATTAAACTGAAATAACTCGGTTTAAAAAACTACGTTATGATGTTTCTAACACCTATATCGATAAAAAATCAGAACCGGATAATATCTAAGGGCTATAACCGGATACTTCTAGAACGTCATCTGAGGTCTGCCTTGCGTCATGGCGAACAAGAAAGAGAGGACATCACGTTCGCAGCCTATTTATTAGGCCTCAGATCTGGCCTAGCAACTCCATTCCAATTCTCACTATTGCTGACATCCAGGGAAGGCGTATGCAGTGATCTCAACCAATAGAAGACAGGCAAATTAATAAACACCTCAGAACAGCCTGCATGATTCAAGACTTCTCACTTCCTCACAGGAAAAATGCTCCAACTCGAGTTCTGTTTAACTCACAGATATAATTCAACTTTTTAGAAACTAGAGCGAGTGTTTTCTATCCAATAGTTAATAATAATATGCATATTGTACGAGCAAGAATGTAGTACGAGGCAGTTAATTTGGCGATATTTTACAAAGTTGAAACAGCACCCCCTATAGACACAGAAGACTAACTTCTTTAACTTTTCGTCCGTACTTTCCGCTGGACCTGCCCGCGTGTCGTCAGTTTGGAAAGTGTACTGAACACTAGAACAACAAGGAGGAATTTGGACATAAATGARGGACATTATCGAACAAAACTGACATTTATTGTGGAACTGGGATTSCTGGGAGTGCATTCTGATGAAGATCATCAAAGGTAAGTGAATGTTTATATTGTTACTTCTGACTTCTGTTGAKMGCATAATATGGRAGCTATATTTGCATACTGCCCCAACAGATCCACAGATGATGCAATCTCTGTTGCACTCCACACTGTCCTTTCCCACCTGGACAAAAGAACACCTATGTAAGAATGCTTTTCATTTAATACAGGTCAGTGTTCAACACCATAGTGCCCTCAAAGCTCATCACTAAGCTAAGGACCCTGGGACTAAACACCTTCCTCTGCAACTGGATCGTGGACTTACTGACGGGCCGCCCCCAGGTGGTGAGGGTAGGGAACAGCAKATACGCCACGCTGATCCTCAACACAGGGGGCCCCTTAGGGGTGTGTGCTCAGTACCCTCCTGTACTCCCTGTTCACTCATGACTGCATGGCCAGGCACGACTTCAACACCATCATTAAGTTTGCCGATGACACAACACAACCTTTTAGGCCTGATCACCGACAACGATGAGACTGCCAACAGGGAGGAGGTCAGAGACCTGGCCGTGTGGTGCCAGGACAAGAACCTCTCCCTTAACGTGATCAAGACAAAGGAGATGATTGTGGACTACAGGAAAATGAGGACCGAGCACAGCCCCATTCTCATCGACGGGGCTGCAGTGGAGCAGGTTGAGAGCTTCAAGTTCCTWGGTGTCCACATCACCAACAAACTATCATGGTCCAAGCACACCAAGACAGTCGTGAAGAGGATACGACAAAACCTATTCCACCCTCAGTAGACTGAAAAGGTTTGGCATGGTTCCTCAGATCCTCAAAAAGTTATACAGCTGCACCATCAAGAACATCCTGACCGGTATGGCTACTGCTCGGCCTGCGATGGCAAGGCACTACAGAGGTAGTGCGTACCGCCCAGTACATCACTGGAGCCAAGCTTCCTGCCATCCAGGACCTCTATACCAGGTGGTGTCAGAGGAAGGCCCTAAAAATCTTTAAAGACTTCAGCCACCCTAGTCAGACTGTTCTCTCTGCTACCGCATGGCAAGCAGGACCGGAGCGCCAAGTCTAGGTCCAAAATGGCTTCTGAACAGCTTCTACCCCCAAGCCATAATACTCCTGGACAGCTAATCAAATGCRTAGCCAGACTATTTGCATTGCCCCCTCCTTTTACACAGCTGCTACTCTCTGTTTATTATCTACAGTATGCARAGTCACTAACTAACTATATCTAGGCTACTCATGATGTATTGGTTGACCTGGCCAACTATAGCTAGGCTACTCATAATGATGTATTGGTTGACCTAGC
>NW_019945160.1:33890-35612 GCF_002910315.2 Salvelinus sp. IW2-2015
TAGGGAGAAGATTTGTATTGTTACCTAAGCCAACTATAGCAGGCTACCCCATGATGTATTGCTTGGTTGTTTTTTTCCTTTTGATGTGCTTTGAGATTGTTATGAAAAGCTCTATAGAAATGTAGTCAAATATATTGTCTCAAAGATGGATTATTTAGTGGATGATTTATTTATTTAGTTTAGTTGAGATAAAAGCTCTGACGAAGGCCAAGAGGCAGACATGTAAGCTTCAATGAAAAAAGTAATGCTTGGAAGAGCAGTGTGGATGTTTCTTTTTTCTTTCAACGTATCTAATTGCTACCCATAGCTCAGATGTGAGAGTGCATTTTTATACGGAAATGTTGAAAGTAAAACACATCAACAGTAGATGTACCGTACCGGTATCAAATTTAAAAAATATATATATTTTACCAACAAGAAACACTTTTCAATTAGAAAACAGAAATCCACTTTAGAGACCTAAAGTTAAGAWTAAGAACTTAACCAAAAAAACATTAAGAAATGAATAAATTAAGAGCTATAAAAAATAAAATATAGAAAATACCGAAAACTACTTTTTAATCATGGCCTCTAAATTAGCCGTAAGGTCTGTCACCTGTCACCTGTCACTTGCTTCTACATCTGTCCCTTTCTGCTAGGGAGAGGAGGAGATGATGACTGGTGGGGTGATGGAGAGGCAGCCCCTGACTCCTGTGGTTGAAAAAAAAATGGAGAAAAGGAAAGCTTTCAGCATCAATCATAATGTATGTAAAGGCTCATGAAAGGTATTTTGACAGTTGCATTTCTTTGGAAAACTTTCCCATCTATTTCCTATTTCCTAAACTTTCCCATCTATTTCCACCGACACATTCATGTCAGTGTGGAGATATACAGTACCAGTCAAATGTTTGGACACACCTACTCGTTCAAGGGTTTTTCTTTATTCTTACTATTTTCTACATTGTAGAATAATAGTGAAGACATCAACACTATGAAATAAAAACATATGGAATCATGTAGTAACCAATTTATTTTTTTAATATATTTGAGAATCTTCAAAGTAGCCACCATTTTGTGTAGGTGAACGGAATGGAAAACCACCAGGAGATGAACGAATCAACACTATGAAATAAAAACATCTGGGAATCAATGTAGTAACACAATTTATTTTTTTAATATATTTGAGAATCTCAAATAGCCACCGCATTTTGTGCTAGAGTGAACGGAATGGATGAGTAGGTCGTGTCCAAACTTTTGGACTAGTACTGTATACACACGCACATCAACCATCGTCAAAAGTTTGGGTCAACTTCAAACATGTCCTTAAGTTTTTTGAAATAAAAAGCAATACTTTTTGGTCAATTAACATACATTCAAATTGATCAGAAATACAGTGTAGACATTGTTAATGTTGTAAATGACTAGTGCAGCTGGAAACGGCTACATTTTTATATGGAATATCTAGATAGGTGCTACAGAGGCCCATTATAAGCCACGTCACTCCTGTGTTCCAATGGCACGTCGTGTTAGTTAATCCAAGTTTATCATTTAAAAAGACTAATTGATCATTAGAAACCCTTTTGCAATTATGTTAGCCACAGCTGAAAGCTGTAGTCCTGATTAAAGAGCAAACAAACCAGTAAATAAAGGGTCTGGGCTACGGTACGCCTTTGGAGGAGGAATGCAACACCCTGCTACATCTCAGACTCCCTGTGGACGTGAAAAAAGTATGTGATGTAGGGC
>NW_019945160.1:35637-46042 GCF_002910315.2 Salvelinus sp. IW2-2015
TGAGTAGTGTGTCAAACTTTTGGACTAGTACTGTATACCACAGACACACAACCATGCTCAAAACGTTTGGGGCAACCTTCAAACACGTGTCCTTGATTTTTGAAGATAAAAGCATATACTTTTTTGGTCAATTAAAACATACATCAAATTGATCAGAAATACAGTGTAGACATTGTTAATGTTGTAAATGACTAGTGCAGCTGAGAAACGGCTAATTTTTAGTGGAATATCTAATAGGTGTTACAGAGGCCCATTATAAGCACCGTCACTCCTGTGTTCCAATGGCACTGTGTGTTAGTTAATGCCAAGTTTATCATTTAAAAAGACTAATTGATCATTAGAAACCCTTTTGCAATTATAGTTAGCACAGCTGAAAGCGTGTAGTCCTGATTAAAGAACAAACAAGCAGCGGGGGAAGGACGACAGAGGCAGAGGAAAATACAGTTTACAGGACTTGTGAAGCATCTGTTTCTCAAACTAGACACTCTAATGTACTTGTCCTCTTGATCAGTTGTGCACCGGGGCCTCCCACTCTTTCTATTCTGGTTAGAGCCAGTTTTCCCTGTTCTGTGAAGGAAGTAGTACACAGCGTTGTACGAAATCTTCAGTTTCTTGACAATTTCTCGCATTGAATAGCCTTCATTTCTCAGAACAAGAATAGACTGACAAGTTTCAGAAGAATGTTCTTTGTTTTTGGGCCTGTAATCGTACCCACAAATGCTGATGCTCCAGGTGCTCAACTAGTCATAAGAAGGCTGGTTTTATTGCTTCTTTAATCAGAACAACAGTTTTCAGCTGTGCTAACATAATTGCAAAAATGTTTAAAATAAAATCATTTTAAAATGATAAACTTGGATTAGCGTCAGGTGGTGGGTGTAGATGGGGCATGAAGTCAGGCGCAGGAGAGCAGAGATGAGTGAACAACGCACTTACTTAAGGAATAGCACAAAGTAACAATACCAATGTGCAAACAATAACGGTTGCCACAAAACATGGGTGAAAACAGCAAAACCAGACGGAAATGTACCGACATGAACAATAAACAATCACACACAAAGACATGGTGGAAACAGAGGGTTAAATAGATGACCAGTAATTGGGAAATGAAAACCAGGTGTGTGGGAAACAAAGACAAAAAAAATGGAAAATGAAAACTGGATCGGCGATGGCTAGAAGACCGGCGACGTCGACCGCGGAGTGCCGCACGAACAAGGAGAGGAACCGACTTCGGCAGAAGTTAACATAGCTAACACAATGTGCCATTGGAACACAGGAGTGATGGTTGCTGATAATGGGCCTCTGTACGCCTATGTAGATTTTCCATAAAAAATGTGTAGTTTCCAGCTGCAATAGTCATCTACAACATTAACAATGTCTACACTGTATTTTATGATCAATTTGATGTTATTTAATTGGACAACATTTTTTGCTTTTCTTTCAAAAACAAGGAAATTTTTAAGTGACCCCAAACTTTTCAACGGTAGTGTAGGTTCATTATCTTTTCTACATACTTTGTACTTTGTATGGCAGCAAATGTGTTACAAATAACAAACATAAATACCTTATTTACATTAGTATTCAGACCTTTTGTAATGAGACTTGAAATTGAGATGTTTCTACAACTTGATAGGAGCTCACTTTTGGTAAATTCAATTGATTGGACATGATTTGGAAAGGCACACACCTGTGTATATAAGGTCCCACAGTTGACAGTGCATGTCATAGACAAAAACCATTTTATGAGGTCGAAGGAATTGTCCGTAAAGCGCCGAGACAGGATTTTGTCCAGGCACAGATCTGGGGAAGGGTATCAAAACATTTCTGCAGCATTGAAGGTACCCAAGAACACAGTGGCCTCCATCATTCTTAAATGGAACAAGTATGGAACCACCGAGACTCTTCCTAGAGCTGGCCGCCCCTGGCCTGTTGGAAATAAAATCCAGACGTGGTGCCATTGTAACCGGCATAGGAACCCGAGAGATAGATAAGCGCCTCCTTCCATGCATGCTGCCAATTCCAGGTGTGTTGAATGGCGCATCAGGGCCCTACTATGGCATAGGACTATTCCATATGATGATGAATATGCACTTTTTTCCCGCTGCCCTGCCACTGTGTGCCATTCAAAATCAAAGCAAAGAAAACTAATTTCTCACACCATCTTATTTATTTACTACACTACACGATTCAAAATTTGAGCCGTCACTTTGATGAGATGATCCCTGTTTTTGCAAAAAAAGCAAAATGTTTGGGGTTCCATAACAAAAAAAACATCTAAGATTGATCAGGAAATACCAGTCGTTTGACATTGATTAATGTTTGTAAATGACTATTGCTAGCTGGACCAACGCGCAAGTGCTTTCCAGAGTTTGTAACGCATGAGTGTGTCATATTCCCTCCTCTTCCGACGAGGAAGAGCAGAGACGGCCCAGTGCAACACCGTTCCTAGACTGTCCTCATCGGAGGAACCAAAAACCTTGCAGCGGTTGTGAATACATAATGAATTTTTATTGAGCAAGACGAAACACGAGACAGAAACTTACATGGAAAATGATACAAATACAAACGACGTAGTTAGTTTCAGACTGACCTAAGCATTGAGAACTACATAGACACAAGAACGCACGAACAGGAACAGACTACATAAAAACGAACAAAGCCGAAACAGTCCCGTTGGTGCCTAGACAGCGAACACGGAAGACACCACCCACAAACAAACCATGTAAAACACCTTACTTTAATATGGTTCTCCAATCAGAGAGATCGAGATGAAAATCCACCTGCCTCTAATTGAGAGAACCATATCAGGTCACCCATTTACCAAATAGAAACACATAACATTAGAATGCCACCACACTCACGCCACTGAGCGACTAAAACACATACAAAACAACAGAACAGTCAGGAATAGGACGTACATAACCCCCCCCCTTAAGTGCAACTCCGGTGCGCACCAGCACAAAGTCTAGGGAGGTCTGGGGCATTCTGCCACGGTGGTGGCTCAGCTCTGGGAGTCCCACCCCACCATATCATCCCAGCTTCGTTTCCCCCTTAGAAGTGACCACCTCCCTATCTACACCCACCTTACCTTTAACGAGTAACACCAGAAAGGGTCAGCACTCGTGATGAATAGGTAGTCAGATGACAGAGAGGTAGCTCTAGGACAGAAGAGGCTAGTTCAGATAAAGAGGGTAGCTCAGAAGGTGAGGGCACACTCCGAGCTGAAGGTGACAGCTCCTGACAGAGGACAGCTTCTGGTACTGGAGGCGGCATGGACTGAGGGGTCAGTTCTGGATTAGAATAGCATCTCTGGGCTGCTAGGGCAGCTATGGGGGATGAACGGTCTGGACCGCTCATGCGGCTGGGACGCTCTGCGCTCATGGCTGGGCTGACGGCTCAACTGCTCAGCTCTCTGGCGGCTACTAGGCAGCTGTCTGGTTGCGGCTCTGGCAGATACCTGTCTGGTATGGCGCTCTTGCAGACTCTGTCTGTTTCGGTTGCTGGAAAGTCTCTTGGGGTCGGGAGATCCTGTCTGGTGGGCTCTGGCAGAGTCGCTTCATGCGGTCTGGCAGATCGGTCTGCGATTGCGCTCTGTGGGCTATGGTACGATCGCTTCGTGGGTCTGAGACCTGTAGAATCAGGCTGATGAAACGGGCATCTGACGGCTCTGGGACATGACGAGGCGGTCTTCTAGATGGCTGCGGACAGTGATCTGGATGGCTCAGACGGCACTGGGCAGACGGATGGCTTCAGGATGGCCGGCTGGGCTGGAGAGCGGATAGGCTCATGATGGTGCTGGGGAGACGGATGGCTCAGATGGCGCGTGGGGCAGACGGATGGCTCTCAGATGGCGCTGGGAGACGATGGCTCAGATGGCGCTGGGAGACGGATGGCTCAGACGGCGTTGGGCAGACCCAGACTGCTAGGCCGACTGAGGCGCCATGGTAGGCCTGGTGGTGGTGCCTGGGAACTGGGAGCCCGGACTGAACGCACTTCAAGGCCTGTGCGGCGTGGGGACAGGGACAGGGCACCTGACCTCGAAAGCGCACGTATATGGGCCTGTGTTTGGACATACACGCTCATCGCTCTGGTGCCGGGCTTGAGGGCACGCAACATCAGGGAGAGGAGTACGGGGACAAGGAACAGTGGCGTAAGGGCGTCGGAGACGCACAGGAAGCTGAGTCGTTTGGCCGCGAACCCTGGAGGCACCGACCTGGATACAGACACATAGGGAAGAGTGCGGAGAGGGAACAGGCTCCGGAAGACGCATGGAAGCCTGGTGCGTGGTGTGGGGCACCTGGAATGGTTACTGGGGCCCTGGGGGGGAAGGAGTAGCGTTCGGACGTAGGCCCGACAACCCAAGGAGAGCCGTGGGCAGCGTACTGCCTCCCTTGAGCACATGGCCTCGCCATACACTTACTGGGGTGAATGCTCCCGTGCCCGACCAGTGCGGGAGGTGGATAGGACCCGCATCCGGGCTATGTAGGCGAAGCGGGGACACCATCGCGTAAGGCGGTGCCCATGTAAGCGGGCCCAAAGGAGACGGACTGTGCCAGATACTGTAGAGCCGGGCTCATGGACTTGGCTCATTGTCCATCGAGCCTTACGCAGTGCGGGAGGCGGAATAGGACCCGCACCGGGGAGCTAGCGCACACTTACAAGGAGACACTCGTCGCTACACCGCGTAACACGGTGTCATGCCGTACTCGCGCTCCACGGTTAGCCGGGGAAGTAGCGGCGCAGTGTCTTCCGGCTACCGTGCCTTGGCCACGACTACTTTAGCCCCCCCCAAGTACTGAGTTTGGGGTTCTTCTCGGGCTTCCTCGCTAGCCGACCGTAACTTATGCTTCGGTTTCTTTCCGGTAGCCTCTGCTCTCCTCAATGCGCCAGCTGTTCCCATGGGAGGCATGCCTTCCGCCGACTCGCTCACCATGTGTAGCACCCTTTCGTTTAAGTACGTTCCTCACCAAGTCCACGAGTCTGATACTCGCGTCGCTGCTGCGAACTCTAGCTTGCTTGTTCTGTTGTGTGGGTGTTCTGGAACGGAAAGCGTCATATTCCTCCTCGCTCGGACGAGGAGAGGCGAGAAGGATCGGAGACGAGAAAGTGCAGCGGGTGTGAATAGCAAAGGTAAGTATTGACAGTAGAGACAAACGAACACGAACCTCAACTTGGAAATGATACAAAATGAGACAAAGCGACGGTAGAACTGACCTGAGAAAATCATGACAGAAAGCTACATCATGGAGAACTAAAGACGAACGGAACAGATCACATAAACGACGAACCGAAAACGTAGTGGTGCATAGACACAGACAGGAAGACAACCCCACAACAAACCATGTAGACACCTACCTTAATATGTTCTCAATCAGAGAGATGAAAACCACCTGCCTCTAATGAGAACATATCAGGTCACCGATTTACCAACATAGAAACACATAGACCGAGTGAAGAAATGCGCACGCCGAGCTCTCACGCCCTGACCGACTATAACACATACAAAACAACAGAAAACAGTCAGGAACGTGACAAACACCGATTGTATGAATAGTCAGCATAGGCGTCCAAGGAGGCCCATTATGAGCAGACCATCACTCCTGTGATGCAATGGCACGTTTGATAGCTAATGCCGATTATATTTTAAAATGCTACATTGAATCATTAAAAACCTCTTGCAATTATGTGAGTGACACTGAACAGCTGAGTGCCTTGATTAAAGCAAGCAAACAATAGCAGGAAAGAAGGGTTGGGCGGTAGACGTACCCTTCTTGGAGGCGGGAACGCAACACCTGCGTACGATCTTCAAGCCCGGTGGAGTGAAAAAAGTATGTGAGCGGTAGGTGCGGGAGAAAGGATCGGACAGGAGGCTGTACAAGATACGTTCACAGGGAATGTATTATTCGTAGACACTTGGTAATGTGGATGAACCAAAGCAAAAAGGTTAAAACAGGTTAAGGAATCCTCTCCTGACCTTGCATGCCTTCCGTCTAACCTAACTGTAGGCACCGACCTGTGTGCGCGAACGCAGAAAATAGTTGGCAGGGTGGTCGCCCAGGTTGCTTACCTAGGACGAGCACCACCTGGTGCGCTAACGCAAGAGATAAGGGGTTGCCGCCCAGTCTGTACCTAACTTTACAGACCGAACCTACCTGCGTGCTAGTGCTGAGGCCAGATGACTAGGCTGGTTCCAGCCAGACCTTGACCACCTGTGGCTACACCCGAAAATACAGGGGTGTCCGCGGCAGGTCTTACTAACTGTTAGCAGCCACCTGGTGCGCGACCAATAGTAGGCGGGTGGCGCGGCGCAGGTCTTCCTTAGTGATGTGATGAGAGTAAAGAAATTGACGGTCTTTAAGTGTAGCCCGTAGGGCTGCTTGGCTCAACCACTGGGCGCAAGGTGGGGTGTCCCCCCCCTCCGGGAAGAAAGATTTAAATACAAATAATTGACCAATTCTCTAAATTGTAAAATCCAATAACGCGACACACACTAGTCCTATTGGCGGTGACACATACCTCTGAAGGAGCCGACAGAAATACAGCAAGAGACAGACTGTGTCACGACGCGCCACAATAAACCCAACACAGGCAGAATAAAAATCAACTTTCTCTCAGCTTTTTATCGAAGCTGGAAAGGAGTAGGACGATGAAGAAAGCAGGTAGGATCCCTGACGAGTGGAGGGGGTCAGAGCTCCATATCAGCGAAGAGGGGCGGCCAGGCAGCGCAGATGGGGACCATAGATCCGAGGAAGCATGGCCTGAAATGAGAGCAGGCACAGACAGAACCGAGCGAAGAACACAGAAATGAGGAACGATACAGCTTCTGAGTAGTCCTTAGCAACTGTATTTCACTATTTGTTGTTGGTTCATTATAGGTGGTTTGTGTTGTAGATTGGACGAAGGGGAAAAGAAGGGACGATTTAATCACATTAAAACAATGGGGCTGTAAGTAACAAATGTAGGAAAAAGTAGAAAGGTCGAACGGGCTTTCGCCGAGAGCACTGTAATTCACTTGAACATCCCAAAAGCGCTCGATTTGGATCCGCGGCGCACAGACACAACACACACACGACACGACACACACACACACACACACACACACACACACACACACACACACACACACACACAACACACACTACACACACACACAACACACACACACACACACACACACACACACACAGTCTGTACAGCTAAAGCTTTGTGTGGGACATACAATTCAGTCCCATTATCAAATCCTATTTGCCCTAACCCCATCCCTAAAACTAACCCTAATCCTAACCCGTACTCTTACCCTAACCTAACCCTAACCTAACCCTAACCCTACCCTGAACCCTAACCCTAACCCTAACCCTAACCCAAAAACTAAACTTTTATCCTAACCCTAAACCTAACCCTAGCTCCTAACCCTAACCCTAAACTAACCCTACGCTCCTAACCTTAATATTTAACTTAATTCTAACCCTAACACTAATTCTAACCTTAACCCTAAAAACCCCTGAAATAGCATTTGACCTTTGGGATAACAAAATGCCCATTTGTCAATTTTAGCTGTATCTATCTTTAGGGACTTTCTGGTCCCCACAAGAATGTGTTAAACACTCCACACCACACACACACACAACACAACACACACACCACCACACACACACACACACACACACACACACACACACCACACACACACACACACACACACACACACACACACACACACACACACACACACACACCATCTGTACACTAACCTGTGGGGACATACAATTCATCCCATTCAAAATCCTATTTCCCTAACCCTAACCTAAACCTAACCACTAACCCTACTCTTCCTAACCCATACCCATACCTTAACCCTAACCCTAACCCTAACCCTAACCCTAACCCTAAGCCCTAACCCAAAAACCTAAACTTTATCCTACCTAAACTAACCCCTAGCTCCCTAACCTAACCCTACAAACTAACCCTAGCTCCTAACCTTAATATATAACTTAATTCTAACCTAACACTAATTCTAACCTAACCCTAACCCCCTAGAAATAGCATTTGACCCTTGTGGGACATAACAAAATGTCCCAGTTGGTCATTTTACGTTGTTTACTATTGCTGTAGGGGATTTTGGTCCCACAAGAATAGTTAAACACGTCCACACACCACACACACACACACACCACACACACACACACACACACCACACACCACACACCACACACACACATACACACACACACACCACACACACACACACACACACACACACACACACACACACACACACACACACACACCACACATCACACATCACATACACTGCTGCTACTGGTCATATTATCTATCCTGTTGTCTAGTCACTTTACCCCGACCTATATGTACATAGCACATCATTACCTCATAACCCTGCACATTGACTGGTACTGGTACTCTCTGTATATAGCCATGTTATTTTTACTCCTTATTAGGGCTGTGGCAGTCAGAAAATGTTGTTCACCGGTAACTGCATGCAAATGACTTGACGATCTCACTGTATTTACCTTTAATTAACATAAACACATTTAGCATCCTGGCTTCCACTTAACAGCCTACCAAGCCACTGATGCAGACCTTTCGAACATTCTACATTTTAAAAGTCTAATAAATCCATATAACATAGCCTACACCATTTAGACAGGTCTAAAAAAACATTATGATATGAAGGAAATTAGTCTATTTCAGAAGAACAGAATACTCTGAGTCATCCATATGTTAGGCCCTGATCTGGCTATGCCGTATGGCTGTGGGCTATATTAGTTCATTTAGCAGACAAAATGTGCTTATACTTCCTGTGGCCATTATTTTATAGTAAGAAGAATATAATTGAAATAGCTGAAATAAAATATAACGTACGGTCTGAATGAAGAAGGTGTGACCAAAGCGCAGAGTGGGAAGTGTTCATGATTATTTATAAAAAAACTAACACTGAACAAAATAACAAAATGTAAACAACACAAAACAGTTCTGTCTGGTGAGACACAAAAACAGAAAACAACTACCAACAAGACAGGTGGAAAAAAGGGCTACCTAAGTATGGTGCTCAATCAGCGACAACGATAGACAGCTGCCTCTGATTGAAACCAACCCGGCCAAACAACAAAGAAATACAAAACATAAAAAATGAACATGGAATGCCCATCCCAACTCATCCCTGAACCAAACCAAAATAGAGACATAAAAAAGCTCTCTACGGTCAGGCGTGATAATAACGATATTTTATATGTGCACATGCGGCATTCTGTGCTGAGCAGATAAACAAAGTGATCATTTGAAACAGGGTCCTCCATAATTTATTTATTTATGCCAACTTTAGTTGTGATACAACCTTAGGCTATCAGTAGCGGTGGTGGGAAAAATCACCTGTTTGCTAATTGCGTTCTTTGCTCTATAACCTGTTTAGTTCATAGCCTTTCACCTTGATATATAGGCCTAAGCAGAGACAATAAGGAAAACACAGTGGCAGAATAAATTCAACCACACCTGGGGTTGTATCACACAACCGGAGAGAAACATCTGTCTGGTGAAGAACACAAATCCCATGCATGTAACAAACAGTTACAAGGCCTATAGCTATGGTCAAGCAAGTTAATGTCTCTGTACATGTTCAGATACTAAACAACTACTGATTTAGAACCACAGAGAGTTAGGAGGTTAACCGCTACGAAGCTGACACACCTGGAGTGGATGAGATTCTCCCATTCCTCCCGCAGATCCTCTCAAGCTGTCGAGTTGGATGGGAGCGTCGCTGACAACATTTTCACGGTCTCTCAGAGATGTTCGATCGGCGTTCAAGTCTGGTCCGAAGCCCTCCTGCGCTGTCTTGGCTGTGTGTTTAGGTTCGTGTGTTCGGATGGAAGAGAACCTTCCCCCAGCCTGAGTCCTGAGCAGGTTCTGGAGCAGGTTTTCATCAAGGATCTCTCTGTACTTTACTCGTGTTCATCTTCCCTCGATCCTAACTAGTCTCCCAGTCCATTGCCGCTCAAAAACATCCCCACAGCATATGCTGCCACCACCATGCTTCACCTAGGTCGGAAGTTGCCAGGTTTTCCTTCAGAAGTGACAGGTTGGCATTCAGGACAAAGAGTTCAATCTTGGTTTCATCAGACCAGAAATTCTTATTTCTTATTGTCTGAGAGTCTTTGTGCCTTTTGGGAACTCCAAGCGGGCTGTGATGTGCCGTTTTACTGAGGAGTGCTTACGTCTGCCACTCTACCATAAAGGCCTGATTGTGGAGTGCTGAAGAGTGGTTGTCCTTGTGGAAGGGTCTCCAAACTCAACAAGAGAACTCTGGGAGCTCGAGTGCAGGAGTAACCATCGGGTTCTTGGTCACCTCCCTGACCAAAAGCCCATCTTCCCTGATTGGCTCAGTTTGCTGGGC
>NW_019945160.1:46067-51315 GCF_002910315.2 Salvelinus sp. IW2-2015
TCCAGAACCTGCTCAGGACCTCAGGCTGGGGCGAAGGTTCTCCTTCCATCGGAACAACGAACCTAAGCACACAGCCAAGACAGCGCAGGAGTGGCTTCGGACCCAGACTTGAACCCGATCGAACATCTCTGGAGAGACCTGAAAATAGTTGTGCAGCGACGCTCCCCATCCAACTCGACAGAGCTTGAGAGGATCTGCGGAGAGGAATGGGAGAATCTCCCCAAATCCAGGTGTGTCAAGCTTGTAGCGTTAACTTAACTCTCTGTGGTTCTAAATCAGTAGTTGTTTAGTAATCTGAACATGTCAGAGACATTAACTTGCTTGACCATGCTATAGGCCTTGTAACTGTTTGTTACATGCAATGGGATTTGTGGTCTTCACCAGACAGATGTTTCTCTCCGGTTGTGTGATAACACCCAGGTGTGGTTGAATTTATTCTGCCACTGTGTTTTCTTATTGTCTCTGCCTTAGGCCTATATATCAAGGTKGCAAGGCATATGAACTAACAGGTTATAGAGCAAAGAACGCAATTAGCACAACAGTGATTTTTCCCACGCACCGCTACTGATAGCCTAAGGTTTGTATCACAACTAAAGTTGCATAAATAAATAAATATAGGAGGACCTGTTTCAAATGATCACTTTGTTATCTGCTCAGCACAGAATAGCCGCATGTGCACATATAAATATCCGTTATTATCACGCCCTGACCGTAGAGAGCTTTTTATGTCTCTATTTTGGTTTGGTCAGGGCYTGAGTTGGGATGGGCATTCRATGTTCATTTTRTATGTTTTGTATTTCTTTGTTGTTTGGCCGGGTGTGGTTCTCAATCAGAGGCAGCTGTCTATCGTTGTCTCTGATTGAGAACCATACTTAGGTAGCCCTTTTTTCCACCTGTCATTGTTGGTAGTTGTTTTCTGTTTTTGTGTCTTCACCCACCGACAGAACTGTTTTGTGTTGTTACATTTTTTATTTGTCAGTGTTCAGTTTTTTTAATAAATATCATGAACACTTCCCACTCTGCGCCTTTGGTCCACACCTTCTCATACAACGGACCGTTACAGTTATATTTATTCAGCTATGCTCATTATATTCTCTTACTATAAAATAATGCCACAGGAAGTATAAGACATGTTTGTTTGCTAAATGAACTAATATGCCCACAGTCGCCATACGGCATAGCCAAGATCAAGGCCTAAACATTGATGACTCAGAGTATTCTGTTCTCTGAAAAAGACTACATTTCTTTTATATATAATGTTTCTTTAGACCGTCCTAATCGTTGTAGCTATGTTATAGTGGATTTATTAGACTTTTAAAATGTAGATGTTCGAAAGGTCTGCAATCAGTAGGCTTGGAGCTGTGTGTGAAGCCAGAGATGCTAAATGTTTATGTAATTAAAGGTTCAATTCGTTGAGATCGTCAGTCATGTTGCATGACAGTTACCGGCTGACAAATGTTTCTGACTGCCACGCCTAATAAGAGTAAAAATAACATGCTATAAAGAGAGTACCAGACCAGGTCAAGGCAGGGTTATGAGGTAATTGGATGTGGCTATGTAACATATAGGTAGAGGTAAAGTGACGTAGACAAGGATAGATAATAAGCTAGTTAGCAGCAGTGTATGTGAATGTGTGTGTGTGTGTGTGTTAGTGTGTGTGTGTGTGTGTGTGATTGTGTGTGTGTGTGTTGTTGTGTGTGTGTGACGCATGTGTGTGGTGTTGGTTGGTGGTGTGTGTGTGTGTGTGGTGCTGTGTGTGTTTGTGCTTTGTGGGACGTGTTACTATTCTTGTGGGACCAGACAGCCTACAAGGATAGTAACAAAGAGTAAAAATTGACCAACTGAGGAACATTTTGTTGTCCCCAAAGGTCAATGCTATTTCTAGGGGTTTAGTTAAGTTAGGTTAGTGCTTAGGGTTAGAATTAAGTTAAATATTAAGTTGGCTGGGGTGAGTTGTAGGGTTTAGGTTAGGAGCTAGGGTAGGTTTTAGGTTTAGGAAAAGTTAGGTTTTTTGGCGTTAGGGTTAGGGTTAGGGTTAGGTTGAAGGTTAGGTTAGGGTTAGGGTAAGAGGTACGGGTTAGGATTAGGTGTAGTTTTGGGTTCAGGGGTTAGGGAAAAATAGGATTATTGGAAGGGACTGAATTGTATGTCCTCACAAGGTAGCTGTACAAGACTGTGTGTGTGTGTGTGTGTGGTGTAGTGTGTGTGTGTGTGTGTGTGGGTGTGTTGTTTGTGTGTGTGGTGTGTGTGTGTGTGTGTGTGTGTGTGGGTGTGTGTTGTGTGTTGTGCGCGCGGATAATGAGCGTTTTGGATGTCAGGTAAATATACAGTCATTGGGAAAGTGTTCAGACCCTTCACTTTTCACATTTTGTTTACATTACAGCCTTGTTCACAATTGGATTTTAAATCGTTTTTTCCCCTTCAAATCTAACACACACAACACCCCATAAATGCAAAACAAAATAAGTGAAATATAACATACATAAGGATTAGAGTGTTACGTCCCCAGTTTCTGTGTTCTTGTGGTTCTGTTGTGTGTCTATTCAGGAGTGGGCTTCCTGGATTCCTATAGCAGCGATTGTCGGCCCCCGATCGCATGATTGGAGCTCTACCGCCCTTCCACCTCCGCATGACAGTAGGGATTACGACTGTCTTCTTCAATTCTCTAACTTCACTTCTCCAGCATTGATAATAAGGCAACTGAGAGAAAATGTGTATTGTGTTTATTTTCTATGTTGGTATTTGGCGGTCATTGTTGATAAGTTGTTTTGATGTGATTGTTAGCCGCTTCCTTCGAGAGTTATGTGACGCCAACTTGGACTTAGTGTTTGTGGTTATTGAAATTTTACAATAGAGAATTGCGTCAATTTATTAGTTAATGTCCCGGGGGGACACACACCTTGGGAGTGTTAGGCAAAGGCCTACGGCCTACATAACCCGTAGTATTTATCTATACCACGACTACGGTAAGACCCTGGGCGGAACCACCCCCTGATTTTTGCGGTTAGCGCACCAGGTGGTTGCTAAGGTTTAGTAAGACACTGGGCGACCACCCCTGTATTTGCGTTAGCGCACCCAGGTGCGTGCTAAAGGTTAGGTAGACCCTGGGCGGACCACCCCCTGTATTTTGGTTAGACACCAGGTGGTGCTAAAGGTTAGGTAAGAACTGGGGACCACCCCTGTATTTTGGTCTAGCACATCAGGTTGTGCTAAAGGATTAGGTAAGACTCTGGGCGACCACCCCCTGTATTATTGGTAGCACACCAGGTTGGTGCACTAAAGGTAGGTAAGACCTGGCGGACAACCCCTGTATTTGGTTAGCACACCAGGTGGTGCCTAAAAGGTTAGGTAGACCTGGCGGGACCAACCCCCTGTATTTTGAAGTTAGGCGCACCAGGTGTGTGCTAAAAAGGTTACGGGTAGACCTGGGGCGGGACTTACCCCCTGTATTTTGGTTAGCACACCAGGTGGTGCTAAAGCGTTTAGGTAAGACCTGGGCGGACAACCCCTGTATTTTTGGTTAGCGCACCAGTGGTGCTAAGGTTAGGTGAGACTGGGCAGACCACCCCCTGATTTTGTGGTTAGCGACAGCCCAAAGGTTGGTGCTATTAAGGTTAGCGTGTATAGTAGTGGGATAGGCATTGAAAGTAGGAGAGGGGATTCTTAACTTTTAACTTTCTCTTGCTTTTTTGTTTCACTCCACGGGGAGTTGAGAGTGTGCAGACAGGGTGTTGCGTTCCCTCTCTCCAAGGGCGTACGTAGCACTAGACCCTTTATCACTCTTTGTTGATTCTTTAAATCAGACTACAGCTTCTCAGCTTCGTGCTACATAATGCAAAAGGGGTTTTTCTAATGCATCAATGTAGCCTTTTAAAATGTTAAATGTCAGATTAGCTATTCACAACGTGCCATTTGGATCCAAGAGTGATGGTTTGCTATAATGAGGCCTATCTTAACGCCTATGTAGATATTCATAAATCTCCGTTTCCTTACAAACCACATACAATAGTCATTTACAACATTAACCATTCAACACGCTGTATTTAATGATCAATTTTTGAATGTTTTTTTTTTATGGACCAACATTTTTTGCTTTTTCTTGTCTAAAAACAATGACATTTCTTAAAAGTTGACCTCACAACTTTTGAACGGTAGTGTATACTAATAAAATGTGTGAAAATAGGTTTTGATTTTGAATGGACCAACATGGCAGCGAAAAAAGTGCATTATCATCCAGTAGGCCTTGCACTGAATAGCGCAGAGGAGGCTCTTCCGCGGTCTTTTCATGTCCAGCTCAGTGGCTTTACTCCGGGTTTTAAAGAGCAGCAATGTGCAAACAATTTAGAAAGTTGAAGAAATAAATATTAGTAGCCCCTGCTTATAGAAATCTGATGGGATCCTCCTATTTTTAATAGAGGCCATCCAAAACTCTGTTTTCTCATGCATTGGCCAGTAGCCTATTGCAATAATGTTGTGCAACATGAGCTTCGAATCTAGGAACAATTATTAATTCAGCAACAAATCAGCTGTGAGAAGCTCTCGATGGCGCAACATGTGATCCTATTCACTCAAACCACTGATGCCACGGCTCTCATGAAGTGCTTGACTTGATTTTCAGATGCTTTTGCGAATGATCTTGTCAGAGTGAATTAGAGGGACGATAGAGTACCAGGTCATACAAGTTTTGTAGGCTACTAATGACCATTCAGCGACAAACAGAGCACAGTTTTGAAGAGCCTAGTTACCATGAACTTGACAGTCATTCAGACGGTCATATGGAATTTGACAAAAAGCAGAAAGAGGTTGAAGTTAAAAGGCCAGAAGGACGGTATGCTTTCCTATTGGTTATTTCAGGTAACAACAATCAACATCCGGTAAGAACAATGCGAGGCAGATGGCAAATATCTGAAATACCTGAACTCTGGCGGGCAAGATACCGTATTACCATGGCGGGCTGACAGCATCTCACCTTCGTTCTCTCAATTGAAACAATGACATCCGCGGTTGCTATCTAGCTCTGCAATTCTGAACGCAGTACGAAACCCACTCCATATTGTTCAGGCATACGAGCCCACTTCCTTATTGTTTCAGCATACACCCACTCCTTATTGTTCAGCATAACAGCCAAACCCTTCCTTATTGAACTTCAGCATACGAGCCCCAACTCCTTATTGTTCGCTTCCTGAGTGGGCATCAGCGTCTAAGCATGCATTCTCAGTTGCAAGAGGCATCACTACAGTCCCTGTTC
>NW_019945161.1:0-2391 GCF_002910315.2 Salvelinus sp. IW2-2015
CATGTAATAACGTGTCGAGCCATTCACGCGTCTCCATCTTAACAAAAATCCAAGTTAAAGAATAGCACTAATATTAAGTGCATTTAAATTTGATTTGATTTTAAGTCTTATTCTTTTAATGCTAGATTTTCCTGGTTGAGATAGAGACGTGAATTCTAAATATCAATTATTAATTTAAATTTTAAAGGCCAACTTAGTCAGTGCACAGAAGGACATTCCAAGCAAGAAGATAGGGTAACAAAAAAAATTGAACATCCATTTTTTTGTCACATAACGTCGAATACTAAACTTACTAGAGTGGAATGCTGTACTAACAAGCCCTTAACCAACAATGCACTTCCAAGAATAGGTTAATAAAATATTTCTTAACATAAACTTAGAAGTAATTACAACTTTCTGTCAGGTAGTTCCAGGATCTCGAGGGAGGTTGTAATCCATATAGTCCGAGGGCCTTAGCTTTAAGTGATGAGCACTTTGTTTGTGGGCACTACCTCGGTGTTGGTGGCAACACTGAGCTGTAGTGCAATGATAACAGCACAATCTTCTCCACATCGATAGCTTCCTTTTGTCATGCCCTGGGAAAGCGCAGGTGTAGAATTGATTTGACGATCTGCAAATCTGTTTGGGGTGGTATGCAAATTAGAGTGGAGATAATAGGGTTATCCGGGATGGTGTCTCGAATGTGATGAGTCGCCAGTGACCATGCCTGTTTCAACGCCACTAAGGTTCATTGGGAATGGCTACTGAAGTGAGTGCTACGGGGGCGGTAGTCATTAAGGCAGGTAACCGTCGCTTTCTTGGGCACAGGGACTATATTGGTCTGCTTGAAACATGTAGGTATTACAGACTCGGTCAGGGAGAGGTTGAAAATGTCAGTGAAGACACTTGCCAGTTGGTCRGCGCATGCTTTGAGTACATGTCCTGGTAATCCGTCTGGCCCCGCGGCTTTGTGAATGTTGACCCTTTTAAAGGTCTTGCTRACATCGGCTACGGAMAGCGTGATCACACAGTTGTCCGGAACAGCTGGTGCTCTCATGCATGCTTCAGTGTTGCTTGCCTCGAAGTGAGCATAAAAGGCATTTAGCTCGTCTGGTAGGCTCATGTAACTGGGCAGCTCGCGGCTGGGCCTCCCTTTGTAGTCCGTAATAGTTTTCAAGCCCTCCTACATCAGAGCCGGTGTAGCAGGATTCAATCTTAGTCCTGTATTGATGCTTGCCTGTTTGATAGTTCATCTGAGGGCATAGCGGGATTTCTTATAAGCGTCCGGATTAGTGTCCTACTCCCTGAAAGCGGAAGCTCTAGCCTTTAGCTTGATGTGGATGTTGCCTGACATAATTTTCTGGAATTTCCCAAGCTGTTTAAKGGCACAGTCTTCTGGTTGGCATATGTATGTTTGGTCACTGTGGGGACGACGTCGTATATGTACTTATTGATGAAGGCAGTGACTGAGGTGGTATACTCCTCAATGCCATTGTATGAATCCCTGGAACATATTCCAATCTGTTCTAGCAAAACAGTCCTGTCGCGTAGCATTCGCTTCATCTGACCACGTCCATGTTGAGCAAGTCACTGGTACTTCCTGCTTTGGTTTTGCTTGTAAGCAGGAATCAGGAGTATAGAATTATGGTCAGATTTACCAAATGGATGGCGAGGGAGAGCTTTGTATGCATCTCTGTGTGTGGAGTAAAGGTGGTAGAGTTTTTTAACCCACCGAGCGACGCATCTGGATGCGCGTAAAGAATGATCCGATATCTTTAAAAGATCGTTGGGAGGGAGCTGAAGTCGTATTGCAGCGAGCAGCGAAACCTGAAGTCTGGAGAGGTGCTGTAGGGGAGATGGGCCAAAATCCCTGCTGCAGTGTGTGCAAACCTGGTCAGCAAAGAACTACAGGAAACGTATGATCTCTGTAATTGCAACAAAGGTTTTCTTTACCAAATATTAAGTTCTGCTTTTCTGATGTATCAAATACTTATGTCATGCAATAAAATGCAAATTAATTACTTAAAAATCATACAATTTGATTTTTCTGGATTTTTGTTTTTAGTATCCGTCTTCACAGTTGAAGTGTACCTGTGATAAAAATTACAGACCTCTACATGCTTTGTAAGTAGGAAAACTGCAAAATCGGCATGTATCAAATACTTGTTCTCCCCCACTGTATGTGTATATGTATGCATGCGTGTATGGATATATATATTTACCCAAAAAAATATGGGGGATTGGAAATGATGCAGACAATTACATTGGAAGCAACATTCTTTCCGCAATATTAAGCTGATCCACCCCTAGAAAAAAAACAAAAATTAAAAATAAAAAAATAAAAAAATAATATATATAAAAAAAAATACAGAAAGAAAAAAAAACAACTAAACATAAATATAATAAATCACG
>NW_019945161.1:2416-15482 GCF_002910315.2 Salvelinus sp. IW2-2015
CCCCCTGGTTGCAACATTGGTGAATAGCTGGTAGAAATGAGGTTAAAACGGATTTAACTTTGCCTGCCATTAAAGTCCCGGCCACTAGGAGCTCCGCTTCTGGATGAGCATTTTACTTGCTTGCTTAATGACTTATACAGTGTTGAGTGCAGTGTTAAGTGCCAGCATTGTTTGTGGTGTAAAATAGATGGCTACGAAACAATTATAGATGGAGACATCTCTTGGTAGATAGTTTAGTCACAGCTCTATTTATTTTTTATTTGACCTTTATTTAACTAGGCAAGGAAAGTTGAGAAGAAATTCTTATTTTCATTACAGCCTAGGGAAGAGTGGTTAACTGCCTTGTTCAGGGCAGAACAACAGATTTTACACTTGTCAGCTCCGAGGATTAAATTCTTGCAAACCTTTCGGTTACTAGTCAACCCTCCAACGCCTTTCGGTTACTAGTCCAACGCTCATAATCGTGAAGGTAATCTACCTCAGGCGAGCAATACCTTGAGATTCTTCTAATATTAAACATTGGCGCACCAGTTGTCATTCACAAATAGCACACACACCCCCCTGTCCCTCTTCCACGAGCTCTCTGTCCTGGTCGATTCATGGAAAAACCCAGCCAACATTCTAATTATCTGTGTCGTTGTTCAGCCACGACTCGTGAAACATAAGATATTACCATTTTAATGGTCCGTTTGCAGGAAGTCTTAGTCGAAGATCATCCAGATTATTTTCCAATGGTCCGCACGTTTGGCCAATTAGACAGATTGTAGTGTCGTTACCCACTCGCTGGCGAAATTCTCACAAGCCCCCCTTTTTCTCATTATTTTCTTCACACGAAACGACAGAGAAGTTAGACCACATGATATCTCGAGACGTCCGCCGACTCTCACCCCCCGAACCCACCCCCCTTACAGCCCCCACCCTCTACGACCACAAACATCTCCACGCCCCCCCCCCCCTCTCCACCGCACCCGCCGTCCCACCCACTACACACTCACACGACCGAACATAACTGCTGCTCCCAGCGCCCGCCACGCCGCGCACCTACCGTCCTTGCTCGCGCACCCTCGCCCCACTCGAGTACACACCTCACCTCCACCACCTCCACTCGCTAAGCTATCACCCGGTTCGCGTCACGAGTTAGGACGAAGACACAAGTCCATGACGACTCATACCTATCTCGTATCAACACGTTGTGTGTAACCATCCTCCACACCACCAGTCCTAGCACCCGGCACTCAACTGTTCTCTCACATAGCTACCAATCACACGACAGTTTCATCCCAGTCACTGCCCCTACCTAAGTTGCGTGTGGCACTACACCCGCTCCACCCGACGTAGCCCCTCGGCCCACGACTATCAGCACCCTTCCCGCACAGTACCAACTCTCCCACTCGTGCACCCTCCCCTACATCCCTCTACTTCCTTCCTCACGCCCCACTGTCCACACACACTTCCTCTCACGCACGAGTAAGTTCCAACAGTGCATCATCATAAACTGTAACTTACATAAATCTACAAAGCCAGCCTTTTCCGCCTCCGGGCCATGGGGTCTATTCACGCAACCAGATGCCCTTCATCGCGACACATTAACATGAGTCCGTCGGCTACCTTAGTCACTTCAGAGTCCTTCTACATCGCGCTCACCACAGACCTCACCCAACGCCCCACACGAAACTTCTCCTGCGTCCTCTACCGCAACATCGCACCTGACCGCTCAGCACCAACTGACAATGATCATAAACCCTGTCAACTACTAGAAAGAACCGCTCCGGAAAGTATACAAATATCTACCTCTCTCTCAGTCCGTACTTACTCCCTCCACCACGTCAAAAGTAAACCCCTCTTATCTCCGCCTATGCTAGCTATCCCTACTACCCCACTCCCTACCTCACCAAATGGACTGCCACTTATCAGACACGCAACACACGAAGACGCTCTATACTCGTTATTACTGGATATACACATCCATCTAGTACCCACGCCAAGCTCCTCCACCTCCACACGAACAACACTATCCCCCCACGCTCCCCAATCTCCACAAACATTCGACCACGCAACCCTCTTACACCACTCCACGTGTCCCCTGTCGCTCATGCAAACAAGTCCCTCAGCTCAACCACCCATCCCTCCTGGAGACTGAAACTAACACCACAGCGCACACTCTTCCTTCCGCCCCCCCCGTGCACGCATTCATCCGCGCCTCCTATTCATCCCTACCAAGCACGACCCCAGCGGTCTCTGCTTCAGCCCCACCTCCGCGACCAGACTCACCACTTGGACCGCACTCACCACGCCTCTAACGGCCCGCTCACCTCCCGTCCGCACCGTACTCCCGCCGACCCCACGACAGTACTCGCGCACCACTCACCGCACCAACTGCACTCCCGGCGACGAACACCCACCACGGTCCCGTCCTCTCCTCATAGCCACTGTATTACTCGCGCGCACCACAAGCTGGTTGGAGATTGACCCAGATCGACGCCTCGCGTGCAGTCCATTCACTCCATAACCATTGCCCTGCAGACGCACTCTGCCTGAGTCTCTATCTTTCCAACACTGCGGTGATACCCGCACCGCACTCAGTTAACCCCAGCCGCTCTACACAATAGTACATTAATGGCTCCACACTCTCCAGCAAAACTGTCTTCAAAATCACTCACAGAGTAAAACAAGTGCGTCACTATCGCATATCTATTTATTAGTCCATCGAAATGTTAGCTGTCTAACAATACGATCACAACATCTAAAATTAATGGATTAAACATCCCCGTGGCCTTACAAACTACGAACCACCCCACTGCTCACCCGCTGCATGACTCCGTCCCCATACCACTCCCAGTCCCCCCGCCCTGCGCCTTCTGCCTCTTACTACCACACCCAACCACACTAGAGCTCTCCCCCACGGCTCCCTACTACCGCCCCCCCAGATCCCAGCATACCTTTGCCATATCCCTCTCTGGATTAAACACCAAACTTATGCATTAAATCTACCATATTACGTATTGGCGCCATCACTAAAACAATACCCACATCTATCTATATTGCGCCATGTAAGCATTCTACCCAATTACATCCACTGGTCCTCTGACCGAGATCGCATGACCCCATGACACCATCCACTCCGGCTATACCACACATCACCCACCAGAAACCGAACACAATGATCTCATCCACCTCCAATAAATTTTCCCGGCTACTAGAACTCAGCCAAAAATAATAAGATCTTCTACCATCTGTAAAGGACATATACTACCTGTCTATATTTGGCGTCCTGAAAAAATCCACCCTGAACTTCAACCTCTTTCAGTCCATTAGTCACCAGTCCTTACCCTCACTTTGCTTATCGTTTGCAGTACACCTAACAGTGGACCGTTTTGTTCTAATCACTGTATACACTGAACAAACCAAATTCCATTCTATTTGGAACCGACACAGCCAGCTAACAATTAAACACGGCCCCCTATTATATAACGAATATGAATCTCCGACCGCAGCGATGTCACAGATATCTTACCAATAAAACCAATCTACACAGAACCTCCAGCTACAGCTCCGTCATCTAACAAACATTATACCCCATCAAACTGGTTCTCTACCCGCTAAATTACGGTCCTCACGCAAGTCTCATCGCCTAGACTCAACCTATAAACGAAAGGCGCCTTTTCCCTCTATTCACCGCGACAATACTACCCCACCAACCATACATCCCTCAGCCTCCACTTATCCAGCGCGCTCCCCTACCATCCGAGATCGCAGCGATATCGACACCACACTCGCCGCGACACAACCAGCATCTCCACGCACAACCCAAACACACCAACAATACTACCACCCTCCCTCTTTCTCACCTACAACCCACGAGCAGCCAGACACCCTCTCCAGAGACACCCAACCTCCGGCCGTCCAATGCTCTCAAACAACTCTCCACCCTTCTACACACATCAACACTACTATGCAATACAGACTCCGTACCACACTAAGCCCTACAACACCAACAGCATCTCACCCTCTGTGCGTCTCACCCCCACTCCACCAATATCAGTAACAGTTCCGACATACGAAAACAAGGACTCGCGCTATTTTATCGAAGGAAATGTATTAAAGACCAACAAAGTCATTAATCTTTCGTCGCCAATGATTATCCATCCCATACGCACCCCTCGGCTGGACATTATCATCACCCACCTGCCCACGCATCACACACACCACACATCCATGAGCAAGGCGCTCTCGCTATCACACCCTCACCCCAACTACACCCAATCACTACCAAACCCAATTCAATATGCAAGCATTACCACAAACAATGGGAAGAGCACAAGTCCGAAGCGCGACAAACAGAAGCCCTCACACCCTCCCCCTTACTGTCATTCTTTCGTTTTCTTTACCTCTCATTCTAGCTAGCCGTCAGAGGCTCCTGGACATGCCGGGACATGTTTGCCTCTCTTCACGCGTTGGCCGGTACCTCGCACGCTTATACTGGTACCAACGCCAACCCCCCCCACCGCGGCCGTCTGGGTGTAGTGTCATGCCTAGTTGACTCTGTATGACGACTCCGCCTGCTGCTCATGTGCCCTAGTCAACTTGCTCGTAGGACCATCCGCTACGTATGGTTGCGCACGCGCCCTGCACCAATTGCTCCCCATCAGACGACAGAACCCAAAGTCCCCACCTCGAACTCCTTACCTGTCTCTGATTCGCGGCACGCCATATTTAGCGCCCACGCAAGGCCTCAGCCATAGCTATCGTTAAACGATAGTCCGAAGCTCACCGTCGCAATGTCCTACACCCGTCAACCAGACACCGCTCACATCATACCCCCTGCTCAGCACCCCTGTTCAGCGTATCGTGCAAACGCTTTCCATTAAGCTCCCGACGAGTCGTTTTTGCTTTGGTTAGTTTGAAAAGGTGTTTTGTCTTCATTTTGCCTTCTTCAATATATTACAAGGCAAGATGGCTTTATCTTCCTACTGCTTGCGTTTTGGGCCACCGTCAATCCTCCACACGATCGTGACACCAATTACCCACCAATACAGGACCAAGCGACACATGATTAAAGCCCACAGCAACAGGACGCCCGCTCACACAGATTCCTGGACCATGGGAGACGCCCATACATCGCCCGCCCATCCACCAGGCGCCCCCGTCAATACACACAAAACCACGCCAACACGAGAATACCCGCCCACTCCCGAGCAGACCTCCGGGCAGCACCCGACTAAGCCCAGAGGGCAGCGCATACTGAGGAGCAGCCACCCGAGACCAAAGGCTGAACGCCCGAGTGCAGTACCAACCCACAACAATTTCCTATGGGGCGACCCTTACAAGGGAGCTGTGGCCGAGATCCAGGTAGCGGCAACCTCCCGCCTCACTCCTGTAAAACTCCTATCCCCACCGTTGCCGCGACGAAGCCGAGATCCACGGCGCAGAACACCGTCCATACCAGCCCTCACCCCCGCCCGCCAAGCCTTAAGACGCCACCCGGCTGCGTTCTTACGCGGCACAGCCCGTTCAGTCGTACATTCCAGCTCCACGTATCGGGCCCCGGGCCATAGACTCGAGCGTTGAGCCTTATGTCACTGAAGCCGGCCCAACGCATCTGGTCACCAGTGGCGTCTCCTCGGGCCGGCGTTACATGGCACCAGCCTTACGCATGGTGTCCCCGGTTCGCCTACATAGGCCGGTGCGGGTTTATCCACCTCCCCCACTGGTCAGGCGACGGGAGCATACAACCAGGTAAGGTGCAGGCTCGGCGCTCAAGGGAGCCAGTACGCCTGCACGGTCCGGTATTTCCGGCGCCACTCTCCCCGCCCCTCAACCCAGTTACCACCCAGGCCTCCTCCACGCACTAGCCCTAGACCACACTGGTCGTCGTGTCTCCACTCCGCTTTACACCATGCCTAAACCACGCACACAAGCATCCTGGTGTCCCCAGAGTCCTCCCGTCCCGTCCTGTTGCTGGCCTCGCCCCACTAGCCCCCGAGCATTGCGTGCCCCCCGTCCAACCACACAATAAGTAAGCATACGGCAGTGCATTCAGAAACTATTCAGACCCTTTGACTTTTTACATTATTTTACATTACCCCATTATGACAAAGTGAAAACAGGTTTTTAGATATTTTTGCAAATATATTAAAAATAAAAATAGAAATGCCTTATTGACATAAGTATTCAGTCCCTTTGCTATGAGACTTGAAATTGAGCTCAGGCGCATCCTGCTTCTCCTGATCATCCTTGAGATGTTTCTACAATTTGGATGACAGAATTGTGTTGAGGCACAGAGCTGGAGAAGTGTACCAAAAAATGTCTGCAGCATTGAAGGACCCAAGGACACAGTGGCCTCCATCGTTCTTAAATGGAAGAAGTTTGGAATCACCAAGACTCTTCCTGGAGCTGGCTGCCTGGCCAAACCCAGAACCCGATGCCTACTCTGATAGAGCTCCAGAGTTCATCTCTAGAGATGGGAGAACCTTCCAGAAGGGCAACCATCTCTGCAGGACTCCACCAATCAGGCCTTTATTGTAGAGTGGCTTGACGGAAGCCACTCCRCAGTAAAAGGCACATGACATCCCGCTTGGAGTTTTCCAAAAGGCACCTAAAGGACTCGCAGAGCATGAGAAACAAGATTCTCTGGTCTGATGAAACTAAGATTGAACTCTTTGGCCTGAATGCCAAGCGTCACGTCTGGAGGAAACCTGGCACCATCACTACAATGAAGCATGGTGGTGGCAGCATCATGCTGTGGGGATGTTTTTCAGCGGCAGGGACCGTGAGACTAGTCAGGATCGAGGGAAAGATGAACGGAGCAAAGTACAGAGAGATCCTTGATGAAAACCTGCTCCTGAGTGCTCAGGACCTCAGACTGGGGTAAAGGGTCACCTTCCAACYGGACAACGACCCTAAGCACACAGCCAAGACAATGCAGGAGTGTCTTCGGGACAAGTCTCTGAGTGTCCTTGAGTGGACCAGCCAGAGCCGTGAKTTGAACCTGACCGAACATCTCGATTGAGGAGAAATGGCACCTTTCTATCGTTCTCATACACAACAATACGTTTACAACCATGTACAACCAAAACCCCTTCCTCATCTCAAATACCTTTCTATAAATCTGACCTCACAACGACAGTCAAGCACCCAAGCTYACTGGCTAAGATTGGCTAGCTACTTCCAGACACATAATGAGAGAACACGCCACTCTTACCATTTTACTCACACTAGCGGAGCTGGTTTGGCAGTTTTCATGTTATCCAGAGCGTTGGTGACTGTAACTGTGCTGCTGGCATCAATTGAATTACGCTTTGTTGCTAGTGTTTACTGATGCTGGACATATTCAACGGGTGTTGAGCTTTCAAAAATGTATGAGTTATTCTGCACTCCGGCACACTAAGATGAGAGTTTTTTGTTAAGAAATGTAGCTTGATAGCTAGCTAGTTAAACAATGAATCCGAACGCATGACGTAATGTTGGTTAGCGTGCCAGCCAGCTGTTACCTAGCTAGCTAACAGTACACTTTAACTTGAAATGAAAATACTTTGTATTTGTATTTACTATGGATCTGCATTAGCTGCTGCCAAAGCAACACCTACTCTTCCTGGGGTCCAGCAAAATTAAGGTACTTTATACAATTTTTAAAACATTACAATACATTCACAGATTTCATAACACACTGTGTGCCCTCAGGCCCCTACTCCACCACTACCATATCTACAGTTCTAAATCCATGTGTATGTATAGTGCGTATGCTATCGTGTGTGTGTGTGTGTGTGTGTATGCATGTGTCTGTGCCAATGTTTGCGTTGCTTCACAGTCCCCGCTGTTCCTTAAGGTGATTTTTTAATTGTTTTTTTTAAATCAAATTTTACTGCTTGCATCAGTTACTTGATGTGGAATAGAGTTCCATGTAGTCATGGCTCTATGTAGCACTGTGTGCCTCCCATAGTCTGTTCTGGACTTGGGGAATGTAAAGAGACCTCTTGTGGGGTATGCATGGTTGTCCGAGCTGTGTGCCAGTAGTTTAGACAGACAGCTCAGCGCATTCAACATGTCAATACCTCTCATAAATAAAAGAAGTGATGAAATCAATCTCTCCTCCACTTTCAGCCAAGAGAGACTGACATTCGTATTATTAATATTAGCTCTCTGTGTACATCCAAGGGCCAGCTGTGATGCCCTGGTCTGAGCCAATTGCAATTTTCCTAAGTCCTTTTTTGTGGCTCCTGACCACAKAACTGAACAGTAGTCAAGGTGCGACAAAACTAGGGCTTGTAGGACCTGCCTTGTTGATAGTGTTGTTAAGAAGGCAGAGCATCGCTTTATTATAGACAGACTTCTCCTCATCTTAGCTACTACTGCATCAATATGTTTTGACCATGACAGTTTACAATCTAGGGTTACGCAAAGCTGTTTAGTCATCTCAACTTGCTCAATTTCCACATTATTTATTACAAGATTGTCACACAGCGGGGACTAGGTGGGGAACGAGATCAGACGCAGAGAGAGAGCCGCTTGGGAAAAAATATTCCTTTTGACTATTTCACAAAAAAATTTAAGCCGTGAACATCCAGGGCGCAAAGAAAACACTTTGGCAAACCGCAAACAACACACAGTAACCAAAAGACAATCCCGGCACAAAACAAAGGGCGGGTCAAACTCTAAATATAGGGAAGCTCATTTACGAAACAAAAAACCACAGGTGCAACAATAAGACAAAACAAAACAGACAAACGAAAAAGGGATCGGGTGGCGGCTAGTAGAGACGGTGACGACGACCGCCGAGCACGCGCCGAACAGGCAGGGAGCCACACTTCGGCGGAAGTCCGTGACAAAGATTTGGAATAGATGGGCTACCGAGTTATTCTATTTGTTAACGTTAGCTTGCTTATCTTTACTTTGCTGAAGTTATAGCTACCAGTCTAGCATTGACTGAACTGCATAAGGCGAAATTCATTGACAATATGTATCCAAAAGATTGCTAACTAGTTTGTAATTTAGCTGATAGCTTACAGAGTTTCAATACAGGAACTGTAACGGTAGCATAGCTAACTTACTGAGCTCCAGATACGCTAGCAGGCTAGCTAATGTTATGTTACCTCTTATAGAGAATCTTCCGTTTACTGTGAAGAAAAAAAGATGGTATCGTATCACTGTCCATCTAAATGGATTCCCCTTTCATTTTAGACTTGAAATCGCTACCGATTTGTCACCGTAAGCATCTTTTCTTGATAGCTCAGAGCCATTAGCAGCATAGGGGTAGTGATTTGGCCTGTTACATAAGGTTATCAACTGCTTTAAAGGGATTGTGTGAAGATTTTGGCAATTAAGCTCTTTTTTCTACCCAGATGACTATGCTAGCTCCTCCCGCTATATCTTCCATCATTGTGCTAACGCAAGTTAACGATGGTTTCGAGAACTACCTTCACCTTCCTTCAAGCTGACTGCAGGGACGATAAAAATGGTGTTCATGAGTTCATCGACTCTGGGTAAGTAGAAAAAGTGCAAAATTCGGTCAATGAAGCCCCATGTCCTTTTACTGTGGTATGTGATGTCCTTTTTTGATGAGTCTGATTGTTGCAATATTTCATTTTATTTTTATTTTTATACTTATCCTTGAAAAGCCACTCCAACTTAAAGTGAAAAAATTACTCTAATAATTGTAATTTGAATATAAAATCTGAGATGAGGGATTAGTGTGAATAAGTATGTGAACCATTAAGTCAATACTTGATGGAAGCACCATTATGTACAACTAACAACAAAGTTGTCACTCCATCATCCTGTTTGGGTAAAAAGCTGAGGGATGGGGCTTCAAAATTAAACCAGTGTCTAAATTTCAGACAGAGCTATCCGGATGTGACCAGGCAATCCTATAATATCCAATTTTAACCATGCTTTTATTTAAAGCACTTGAGTGTTTGTTTACAAACAATGGTGCAAAACAAGTTTATATGATGGGTTTGAATGGGTACGACAGTTGTGGACTAAGCTCATGAGACATTTAAATGTTATACTTTAAGAATCAAATGACTGTATATAATTCATTATTAAAGTCAGAAAATGGATCTCTGCTTATTTCTCGCTGGCTGCCAGCTGCTGTCTCGAGATGGGATCTAATCTCCACAGTTTAGCCTGTGTTGCCCCTGAAAGCAAGGATTATGCATATTATTGGTACCCTTTTGAAAGGAAACACTTTTGAAGTTTGGTGTAAATGTGAATTGAATGTAGGAGAATATAACACAATAGATCTGGTAGACAGATAAAAATAAAAACGTTTTTTTTTTTTTTTTACCACCATCTTTGAAATGCACAGCTTTGGCAGGGGCAACTATGGTGTCTGAACTTTGCTGGGATGCTGTAGTCAATGAATAGCATTTCTCACATAGGCGCTTCTCTCTTTTGTTAGTGTGGGAAAGGGCCAGTAGTTGAGTGCAATAAAGAGTTGTATCATCTTGGTATTGGTTGTGGAGCCCATGACCCATTTCAGAGCACTTCATGGCTAACAGACGATGATTGCTACGGGTCAGTAGCCATTAAAAAGGCCAGTGTTACCCTTAGACTACGATGGTGGTCTAGCTTGAAACATAGTTGGGCATTTACCGACCTACAGGTCTGAATATTGCAGAAGAGAGATTTAGATCCATTACCCTTTCGGGAATCTTAGCATTTAGTAATCACGTATTCTCAAGTGATGCAGATAAACCAGCTATGGAGCGATTTTTACCCGCAACATAATCTGTGATTCTCTTTTTGGTGATCACACATCTCGCGCAGCCCTCGATGAACATGGTATCGTTGAATCAGAAAGCTTAGAAAAAGAAAGCTTATCGGACTGGCCGTTTATTAACCTTACAATTTTATTTCAGGATAATTTGGCACGTGATGTAAATTATAGGTGTTTTCTATTCACAGAGAAACTAAATACAGTTGTCACGACTGTCTTTATGTGGAAAGATTGAAGGACAAGTGCGCTGCGTGATGATAAATACATCTTTCAAATTTAATTAGAAGATGAACGAACACGAAACACATAATACAATATCTAAACAAAAACAACACAACGACCGTGACAGCTACCAAACGAAAGTGGCAGACACGCTACTAACAGTCATAACATAGAACAATGTACTCACGAAATACGCCAATGATATGGCCTGCCTAAATATGGCTCTCAATCAGAGACAATGAACAACAGCTGCCTCTAATTGAGAACCAATCTAGGCAGCCATAGACATACAAACACCTATACTAGACACTGCCCCCATAAACATACAAAAAAAACCTAGACAATACAAAAACACATACATCCCCCATTTCACACCCTGACCTAACTAAAATAATAAAGAAAACAAAGATAACTAAGGCCAGGGCGTGACAACAGTGGTGTCGTGTCTTTGGCATCATTAAAGGTGAAGACTTATTTTATCAAATCAATTCTCTAATTATTATGTGATTAAACTAATCACGGAAATTTTAGTAACTAGGAAGTCGGGGCACCATGGAATATCTTCTGATCAATTAGTCTTCTATTAATTAATTATTCTTTACCTCATGTCAGTCTCATCTGAACGTCATAAATTGTTGGTTATCTGCACGAACCCAGCCTTAACTAGAAATGATCCATACACCAATTGGCTTAAACTAATTTATTTACTAACTAACTAGAGAAGGGGTGTGGAATGAGAAAGAGCGGGAAAGACAAAATGGATTCATTACACAGTCTATAATTATATACATTGAAATGCTAATCCTTCGCACATGAACGGATGCTCTTTCAAGAATAATTGCAAGTACATATTTACGGTGTATGTCATTGTTGTCTTCCCTGTTGGAATTTGGTCCGTCTGCTGGAGAGTTCATCCGAGTCTCCCTCTCTCTCTCTTTTTCTCTTTCCCTGAAGATCAGTTTTTCGTGGTTAGAATGGATACTACAGAGTACCATTCAGAAATGTGCTCATAGAATAGGTGTTTCAGTCGTCCTCGGTTTACGTCATTTCTAGCTGCAGACTAGCACTTCGTATCTAAGATTTGCTCCTTTTCTGTAGGGATCGATAGTTTCAGAGTTTAACCATTTCCAGCCATGTAGCCAATGCTCCATGTGGTATGATTTTCTAATCTTGGTACTCAAACCTGTGCCACCTCAGTTTACACCGAGGTATGCATGGTCTTAACTATTTGCAATCACAGCTCACGCTGTGGGTTTGCTTAGTCTGAAGATGATTTTCTTAGGAGGGGCTTTTATTCGTAACAGTAGAAGAGGGTGGTTCCATGACGCCAGATCATGTCTGTGCTCACAGGGGCGTGGCCGCTGACTAGTTCAACTTTACAGGGAATACAATTTTCTCAAAATTAAAGGTTAACATCACATTACATCATTTCACAAATAGTTTAATCTTTACTCATTCATTTTATACAAGAATTAGATGCAAACACCATAATTGAGAAATGTACACATTCAGAGATATAGTTATGTGTGTTTCCTCTCCTTCGTGTGGTCACCAAATGAAACACATTTAATATAACTGTCCCTTAAGTGCCCACGGACCATTCCCACATTCTCACAAGTGAACATATAGTTTAATTTTCCCATTTTGGGGGTTTAGGCGTTCGGCCAGGTGAAATCCTTTGTTCACTCTGTGGTCTCTATCTCTGCATGAAAAGGAATTTACGCCAGGAATTTACTACCTGAGATAACATAACCTGGGTGTATGAGAGAGTGAGCGAGGGGGAATCCCCAATCTACACCCAGAAAGGGCCACCACATGACAGTGGTCTGRATATTGCCTACCCAAAACATCCGTTAATACATTTGAAGTCCTTCAAAATATAAACTACATATCCTAATGTTAAAAAGTAGAATATAAACTAGATATAGGCTACTGTTGGTGTGGTAGGCTAAATAATTACAAGTGAATTGGCCTAATTAAAAGAATAGTGATAAAGGAAATGAAAACGCTAGGAAGAGCATGCCCAGAGCTMGTGGCTGAGCATTTGCAGAGCGCAATTGGAGCGGGAGAGAAGGCTGACACCATTTTTTTCAATCTGCTCAATTACATTGTGCCCTCACTTCACAC